>NC_139348.1:3724277-3799277 GCF_055883805.1 Amblyomma maculatum | reverse complement strand
CGTGTCACAACAGCGTGTTCTTGAGAGATATCTGTCATGGGCTCAGTACGGCTCGCAGAAGGCACGATGGGATTTTGTGCCACTTCCTGTGGACTCTTTCGGTCACGTCAATCGTGAGCCAAGTAACGCTTTTGCGACGAAATTATATATGGGCTTAGTAAAACCATCTCGACGAAGTTAACAGAAGTTTTCACAAATTGCTGGAAATTACGAAATCATTAAGTGGAGGGAATAAATTATTGATAATTTTTGCAACATTCAACACTAAAATGCTTTGGCAAAGTTCCAGCAGCCGATCAACTCAAAAGATGGAGTCGGGCCAGAACTCTCCGCTCGAACAGTAATAAGTGGCAGGAACATTCTAAATTTAGTTCCGGCCAAAGCATGAGAAACATTCGGTAGGGACACTCAAGCTTCACCTTTAAGGGCATGAAAGCGGTAGTGACTCCCGTTTGCCGGCTCTCCTTGCGGATCATTTTTCGCGTATATGCACAATGTTAATCAGTGAATCACTAATATCTTAATTCGTTCCTCTAATATCTCACAGATACTCTTTAGCAGCATGCAGCCGTGAGCTATCACCCGACAAAGATATAAATGGTCGGTGAACCTACAAACACTACAAACGTGCCTGTGTGGCCTATGGATAGCGCATCCGACTCGAAATGAAAGGGTTGTTGAAAGATGAACTCCCCCTGCCATCTCTACGGAGAAACACGAATTGGCAGTTCTTTCTAATTCGGCCATGTCATGTTGTCGCACTACGTCAGATAACCCTACGACCCATGGTTAGGTGCCCAGCCATGGAAGCCATCAACTACCCCTAGCCAGAGTGATGCCAGGTATTTTTTGGTCGAAACTCTATCGCCTTTTTTTTTTCTTTCTAGAGAACAGGGGTGTTTAATCCTATATACTTCATATAAACTCGCGAAACGACACGAGCTCTGACATCGAGACTATTCGCCCCTATCTTGCAGATGACGCAGCCCGTCGTGCAATTCGGCTGTCTCTCGCGGCTGCGGGTCGTACCTGAAGGGCGACTCGCCCGTCCGAAAACAGTTCAATGAATCGCTTTGTGAAGACTCACTAGTCTCTGAAAAGCTGCGTTACGTTATTTGATACATTTTGACAAAGGCTTACAGTGCGGCGGTAATTACGATATGTGCGAAGAAGCAGCTAGGGCAGCTCGGCGAACCAACCCATGTGACATTTCTGCTGTCACAAAAATGAGCCTCTGCGGTTTTGGTTTCGCGCTTTCTGTTTCGGATTTGCGTCTTCCGCTGTTTTAAAATGATTTTGGTTTCCAAAAACTTTATTGTACACATTACAGGAGGTTCTTCGAAACACGAAACATTAATTAACCTAAAAATTGAAAAACTGCTGATAACACCCTTTAAACATGCACTGACATGGCTCAGTGCATAGGTACCATACTTTATACCGCCATCGAAAAGCGGCCACCAGTGACAGGGCCGAACACGCGTATTCGGAGTGCGCATTACGGAGTGAGAGACCACTGAGCGACAGCAGCTGGTGTTTTCCATTTTCTCAAGCAACACTAAACGTTATGAAGTGCTACAGATTGAAAGAGGCCGTGTATGATAATAGCCACTTTAAATGTCCCATCTTAAGAACGCCAGCATAAACAGTCAATAATGAGCTGGAGCGGCTAAGCATACTAATTCTATTGATAAAACAAAAGTTTGTTTTTCCCCTTGCTTTTAAGGGAGGTGAAACAAATAGCAAACAAGAAGAACAAGGCGTAAAAATTTAAGAGCTCTTGGCTTTTAACGATCCTCGGATCCTTTCAAAGGAAAGGTTTTCATGGGTTTTAGTACTCCGCATGTTAATGCAATGATTCCTACTAATTCACTAAGCAATTTTGTTACAAACATGCCTTCCTAAATGCCCTGTGCCACCCCTGTTACTGATAGTTATCACAAATATCACATCTCTTTCTTTTTAACAAACCTAAAAATTTACGCGGCACGCTCCGTAATAACACACCCGAACTAGCGCGCATTGCTAGAAACCCGCACCCGCCAGGGTTTCGGCGACTTTAAACAGTGCATGTTCAAATTAACCCTGCGAGCTCCCTTGGATCGCCAAGCGGGACATCATTCCGCACAAGAGAGAGGCGCAAAGGCATGCATGAAATTTGTCCCACGGGAATGCCTCGTGCTAGCGGCGCAGCTATACTCTCTGGGTTCTCCTCGTTTCCTCCGGCTGTATTAAACCCTGGGCGCGCACCAAAATGACAAGATGGGTGGTCATTAGACGCTGTCAACGCCATCGTAGTATTATGACGGCCATTATGCGCGCACAAAGCGAAGTCAGAATCTACACCTCTGCGCGTCTTTTCTTCGAAGAACGGAATGAAGAGAAGTGCTCCCTCGAGGGCAGCTTTTTTTCCCAACTGTGTCGACGACTGCGCTCTGCATAAAAGGCTGGAGGCCACGAGTTGCTGCTCTTGCTTTTCTCCATCTCAACGCGCGGTCGCCTCCCTAAACCACTGGAAACGACCCCACCAACGTAGAATGAAGCGTAATGGAGATATGCCGGAACAAAGAAGCCTTGGGGGAAAAGAAATACTCCCGAATGCAGCGCAAGAAGAAGAAAACAGGCGGCGGCGAAGAAAATGATGCGTGAATCATTACCGCCATAAATCATCGATGCGAGCCAGTGGACCGTTGTAAGCGGGCGACAAGGTGGGCTTGATATTTGAGAAATTAACGAGCGCATATTTCATCTAGCTGGAATCCAAACGAAGATCCTCTGTTTCAACACCACGCGTGTTTTGCTGCCCCGGTGAGACCCAGGTTCTGTAACATAGCGCATCGTACTTTTCCTGTAATTTTTCTCTGTCTCCCTACTTTTTTATTCTTCGCGGACGTAAAGGGCAAGATATCGGAACAAGCGCAGTGATCATCCAGCGCCAGACTGGTGAATTCAATGCATAAGCGGCGGCATGTATCCTTCCAGTTATAGGTCAGAAATCACATCAAAGCTAGTCTGGAGAAAGGGCAAATTACCTAACGAAACGAAACAACAGAACAAGAGATCCGTCGTAGAATGGCCTGCTTGCCGCGCCGTCTGGCTCACATACACACGCACGTGTGGGAAAGCATTTCACTGGAAAACGATTGAAACAAAACGAGGCATGCACTGTCAACGTGCAGCTTCTGGGGCTGATTCATGTCACAAACGGCCAACTGTAGGCTACCGGTTACGGCCCGGCCTCTGGCCTTTAGCTTGGGCCATTTTCTTCTTCTTCCTGGCAAATGTTGGTCGCGCTTGATTTAAACGACGGCTTTTCTTTATTTCTTTTTGCGCCGTGTTGAGGTGCACGCTCCGTTTACCTGCCTTGCACTTAACCGCGTTTTCTGCATCGTCGTTCGGTCCCCTCTCAACGTTTCCGCCGCCGAGCGAGGGGATAATGACAGAAATCAGAGCAATTAGAGCAATTAACTCAGGCTACCTTCTCGTCATTCTTCTTTCGCGCAGCCTTCTCCAAAGCAAGACTATCATTACAGCCCAAATCCATTGTGCAGATGGCGCTGGTTACTCGACCGAGGAGGCACACGCACGCACGCACTTCTTGCTGATTACGTGGAGCCTGTCTTCTTTTCTGTACTTTGCTTTTCTAAAGCAGGTGCACGAAATGCCAGTGTGCTGTGACCTTTCCGACTTCTTTTCAATAACGCCGGGCTTTAATTTTACTGCGTAATTCTGTTAAGCTGTTTTTGCGTTGGTTAACAACTATGTGCACATTTACGACTCCATTTCGTGAAAAAAAAAAAGATTTTGCTGCTACTGAACTTGGAGAATAATAAAGGAATACCATAAAGTGAGCACACTGAGACATATTAAAAATACGGCGCATTTCTTCATGGTAACGAAAATGAAGGGTCTCAGAGAAGGAATGCCCGTTCTAAACGTACCCCGAAACTATGAGATTGAGCTTTATCGCACTCAGGAGAATTTGCCACGCGCAGTTGATCGGAGTTTGCGCCACGTAACTGTGCTTCGACTCCACTTAACGGGCAATTGAATATTTGAAGACTTAGAAGAATATAAAGGTATAATGAGGTAGGAAGAAAGGTGCGCACATTTGTCCGTAATAATTAAACTGTTCACCGCCAAGCAAAAAAAAAAGTACTTTTACATGGCGTAATTCATGCATAAACTTACATACGAATATTACCTGATCTCAAGATACAGCACGATGACTAAGCACTGCGCCTGCGTTAACTATATTTGGCACACCAACTATTGAAAACTTGCAGCAAGCGCAACTGTGCTTTCGAGAGCCTGGGTTTACAAAACGCGCAATCAACGCACACATCGAATGAAAGGATAAGCGTCAACGAGCACCAGAAATCGAATGCGCTCTGTGGCGTTCTGTTCACTGGGGCGGCGCTCTATCAGGCCAGGGGGCTTACGCGCTTCGTGCACATCAGTTTTCCGCAGCAACTCGTACGCTACCGCCCCGGCCCACCATACACTATTTAGCCGAACAAGTCGCTTGACAGGGCGTAGTTGTATTAAGTATTCGCTCCGTACGACTGGTGTAATGAAACGAGATATATACATTTAACCTAGTAACGTCTCGTATCTTTTTATTCCTTAATCATTGTCAGAGCATCCAGCGTATGTGTTGGATGAGGAAAGTCAGACATTTCGTTTGTGTGTAGCCAAATGGCTTTGCAAAAAGAGAGCTGATCTTATTTTCGATGGAGCGCGGGCGGTGTACGATAATGCTCTGCCAGGGAGCAATTACTAGTACAATGCCTACGAGCCTACGCAGCCATTTGTGGTCGTCATGTCCACGATAGACGCCAGTTTCAAAGTGCAAAACAAGTTTATTAGTCAACGAATTATTCCCTGTTGGAAGAATATATGTGCATGCATATTTCTCTATGGTTTCGAAACCAAATTTGGACTAGGGCTTTAAGCAATGCTCATTTGCATTAATGGAAGTGGTTTCCTTGAACACGCCTTTATGAAACTATATTCTCGGCGAAATTTTCACCCCTGTCGAGAATCTAGCTCGCGCTCTTGACCAAAGCGGTACCAGCTAACGTCGCTGCACACTGACCAGGTCTGTGGCTTTTTCTCGTTCAGCAGGGTGCTAGCAGTTACACCACACTTAGTATTTATTAGGAAAAGATGCAGGCTGAATTTACCTTAATTTTGTTTAATCTGCTGCAATATTCCACTAAAGTTTTTTCTCAGACACGGCTCATGTTTAAATATCAGCAAACTTCAGGAGGCCTCTATGTGTATGTCTGGCGGCCTCTGTACCACTAAGATAGCACATATTTCACTTCAACTTTTCGTGCTCCCTCACACCATGCCCTTCTATTCTCACGCAATGGTCTCAGTACTTTGTGAAACACCACATCAATGAATAATTGACTATCCTCTTTATTATCAAGAGCTGTATTCGAAATGAATTGTTCGCTAGAGTATTCTTTATTAACTATACTGCACCGTGTGAGCGCGATAATAAATGTTAATGCACCAAAACGCGATCGTTATCATAGATTTCAAGTGTAGCCGGCGTCACTGGCGTTGTGAAATAGCTCTAGTCTTTTTATAAAAGCTTTGAAATTGGCGTGCATGCTTGTAGAATTTCCGCAGAAAAGGGTTAGATGTGTGAAACATGCATTGCTTTTTGAAATTGCCTATCTTAAATTTGCGATGTTGTCATTCGGAACGGACCCATTATTTTTGGCGAAGTTACAAGGCTCAATTTACAATTTCTTTAACGCGAGAGCGGTAAAATCCTCATTGTCAAAAAGATTTGAAGCTGTCGACATTGTGGGCACATAATCACAGGCTCAGCACTGGCAAGTGACAAGGCAGGTGCTGGTTGGTCCGCAAACTACTGACATCACGAGACCGCATGCCGAATGATATGGCGGGCTACTCGGGGGTGGGAGATGGACCTTCCAGGAGTCCTGGGCGAGGAGTACGACGTGCAACTCGAAGGCTGCAGCGCAGGCATGCCAGTAAGTTTGGTTAAATCGAGGCTGTACACGTGCGTACCTATGTCGGTGGCTTTTCGCATAACTGGGTTGACCTTGTGCGTCGAGAATTGCAGCAGCTGGCTTGGGGTTTAAACGAGTGTCCTATGGTGTGCCATGCCCACTCGTGAGCCCAGCCAACATACTGACCACTGCGCACCATGATGGACATGACCCCTGACCTTCCCAGGGTCATTCCCGAAATATGACCCGGGTAACTCGAAAAATGACCTTGACCAAAGTGGAACACAACTGTTATGCAGCTAAAAGGGACCCCACCCAGATCGTCAGCCGCGTTGATATTTGGGTCCCGCCAAAGGTTAAATTTGGAATGGGTCACCCGATAATCGACCAACATCAACCAACCGTGAGCGAACCGTGCTTTCGCTTAAGCTAACAACAGTGTAACCTGGTTAAATCGCGGAGATTTTTTACAGCGGAGCTCCTAATCACCCGTTCGGCGCCTAAACCACGTCACTGTTTCTGTACGTGTAAGTAATCGAGAGACATCCGCGTGAAAGTCACGAGCCAAGCAGAATTTTTCAGAAGAGAAAGAAGAACCGCGAGGGAGTGGCTTTTTTTGTCATGTTTATTGCCTCGGGGCCTAAAAGAAATCTTTTGAAGGATGAAGGGTAGGGTAAAATAAAGGAAAAACGGTTGGCTGTCGTAATGAAGTCTAGTGAACGATGATGCGGTCCCTAGACTTCTCTCCCCTCATATTGATGACGACAGATTATGGGGGAGAGGCCAGCTGCCACCAGGTGCCGGATCCGCGTCGGCTTCAGCGCTAGACGTTCCCACAGCAGGTGGTAGATATCGGCTCCTGTACCTCTGGACTTGCAGATGGGGCAATTAAGGTGGGGATAAAAATCTCTAAACTGTATTTCGCTAGTGAGAAAAAATGGCTGTGGCCTACTCGGCTAAGCCTGATTATGCCAGCGAAAGCTTTGTTATGCTTGGTTATGTTTTAGGACGAAGCTGAGTGCGTGAGGCTGATCCGTTCAGGGGTTGCCACAGTGTACTCGTTACAACATACATATATATATTGTGAGCTCTCCACGGATCTTCTTTCATTTGTACATACCATGATCTTCTTCTTCCTCTTGTACATATCATCATCATCGTCCCGCGCCGCCGGCTCTGGCGCGCGCTTGGGTTTTCTCCATCAGATTAAACACTGACACGGCATACCTTGCCTTGCCTTCACGACATTGCCGCCTGGACCTGGCCTTCTTTCACAAATGGTGGAGGTGAAATTTGATCCCCTTGCTGCCTTGGGTCCTGCCTCTCGCTGGAGCTACGTTCCAGTCGCCGTTTAACAACTACCATCGTCATGTCAACCGAGAGCACTCCCGACCCGGCCGGACCCTCTACCTCGGCTACACCGCCGTCTCCGATGGTGCCCACACGACAACGCGACCCGCCGCTGTTCGCTGGTCGTCGCGACGAAGACGTCGATGACTGGCTTGACACTTATGAACGCTGCAGTGCCTACAACCGGTGGGATGATGCTTTGAAATTTTTGAACGTATCTTTCTACCTTATTGATGTCGCCAGAAATTGGTTTATTAACCGCGAGCCCCACACCACAAACTGGCCCACTTTCAAGCAGCAGTTCCGACAGTACTTCGCCGACCCGGCTGTTCGGACGGAGATCGCAAGGAACAAGCTCGCTTCCCGCCGTCAAGGTCCCGATGAGTCCTATGCGTCATACATAGAGGCCGTGCTGGCACTCTGTTGGCGTATCAGTACCACCATGCCGGAATCTGAACGTGTACACCATGTCTTGAAGGGAATCAATTCAATGGCTTATACCACCCCAGTTGCCCAAAATCCATCAAGTGTTGATTCCATTATAACGACCTGCCAACGCCTCGACCAGCTACAGTCCTCCCAATTGCAGCCCGGCTTCACTACTGCCCCGACCTCTACTGACCTCGATCTACGAGCCATGATTCGAGCGATAATCCGCGAGGAGCTCCAAGCGCTCAGCCCTTTCTGCCGGCACGGGTGCGATCATTCGTGTCCTCCTTCTAACGACGCCGGCCTCCGCCACATCATTAAAGAAGAGTTGGCCACTATCAACCACCCTGTCACACCTGATCCTCCTGCACCTCGCCCAGCATCGACTTACGCTCACGTCGCTGCATCCCCTCCTCCTTTTGTTCCCCCACCCCAAGCACCACCCTACAACCACGTCAACGCCATGACGACGGCTCAACCGACGCCTCCCTATTACGCACCTTGGCGCTCCTCTCACCCAGCGTGCTATTATTGTGGAATTCGAGGACATATATCTCGCTTTTGTCGCCGACGCATTCAGAACGAGCGACGTGGTTATGACGCCTTGGAAAGTGACATACCTGCATATTATCAGCGACGACCGATTCCCAACCAACCTCGTCGATTCTCTCCACCGCCGGTATCCTCGTCTGAACCAAGTGGGGCTCATGTATCCCGACGCCGGTCCCCTTCCCCATACCACCGCTCTATTTCGCCACTTCGGCCAGCAACAACTGTTCCTGTCCGCAATTCGGAAAACTAAGCGATGCAGTTTCCGGAGGAGAAACTGCACTTTGCGAACTTACAAAAAGTCCTCCTCATCGCCCGTACAATATGATTTCTGTTTTAGCTGAAGGATTCCCGGTCGAAGCTTTGATTGACACAGGAGCTGCACTTTCTGTTATTCATGCTGATTTGTGCCACCGTTTGCGGAAAGTAACGACACCATATAATGGACCTGAACTTCGTGGAGCAAATGGCGCCCCTCTGCACCCTTCAGCAAAATGTACAGTTCGAGTTGTTATAAACGGCGTCCGCCACCATGTGCAGTTTGCTGTGCTTTCACCGTGTGCGCATTTGATGATTTTAGGATGGGATTTTTTGTCAACCACTTCAGCGTTAATTTCTTGTGGCGACCGTGTCATCCATATGACAGACAGTGATTTTTCATCTGACATACCTGCACGGCATCATTTCCTCATTGCCGCAGCTGATACTGTATTGCCTCCACAGTGCGAAACACTTATTACCGTTGTTTCCGAACACATCAGTGACGGGGATGTACTCATCGCACCATCTCATCGTCATCTTGCACGTGGAATCGCCTTCCCATCAAGTCTTGTACGATTCCGCAGCAGCTCAGCAATAGTAGCTGCCACGAACACTTCCCGTGAATCCCTCGTGCTGACTAAAGGAACTTCCCTGCCATGCATAGTAGATGCTCACCCTATATCCATGATGGTGCTCACTGCCCCGCTACCTCCGCAACGTGATTCATCGCAAGTCTTTCTTTCCATGCTGTCGAAGAAAATCAATCCGAACCTCATGCCACACCAACGACAATAATTGCTGCAATTGCTTCAAGCCATTTTTGATGCCACTTCCCCACCACTGGGACGGACTAGTGTTGCACATCACCGCATCCTTACTAAAGGTAACTCAATTGTACGCCGACGACCTTATCGAGTTTCTCTCTCGGAAATAAAAGTAATTGAAGAAAATGTCAATGACATGCTCCGTCGCGATATTATTCGTCCATCAACAAGCCCATGGTCCTCCCCAGTAGTATTGGTTAACAAAAAGGACGGATCGGTGCGATTTTGTGTTGATTGTCGCGCACTAAACAAAATTACCCTCAAAGACGTCTACCCGATGCCGCGTATTGATGATGCCCTTGACTCTCTCCAAGGTGCCGAACATTTCTCGACATTGGACCTCCGCTCAGGTTATTGGCAAATACCTATGCATGAGGACGACAAAGAAAAAACCGCTTTCGCAACTCCCGACGGACTTTACGAGTTTAATGTTATGCCCTTCGGCCTTTGTAACGCACCCGCAACATTTGAAAGAATGATCGATACTGTACTTCGTGGTCTCAAATGGAGAACCTGTTTATGTTACTTGGATGACATTGTTATCTTTTCGTCAACTTTTACTGACCATCTCACGCGCCTGAATGAAGTCCTCACGTGTCTTGCTTCAGCGGGCCTCCAGCTCAACACCAAGAAGTGCCACTTTGCAGAGAAGGAAATTAAAATATTAGGACATCTGGTTAGCCATGACGGCATTCGCCCAGACCCTGAAAAAATAACCGCGGTCTTGGACTTTCCTCGTCCGCAACGGACTAGAGATTTGCGCAGTTTCCTCGGCCTGGCGTCCTATTTCCGGCGATTTATGAGACATTTTGCAACCATTGCTGCGCCACTTCATGAACTACTTAAAGCGCGCAGCCCTTTTGTGTGGACTGAACAGTGCAACACTGCTTTTAACGACCTAAAGCACGCCCTCACATCAAATCCAGTTCTTGGCCACTTCAGCGACAGCGCTCCTACCATCCTGCACACTGATGCCAGTGGTCACGGTCTTGGCGCTGTACTTCTGCAGCGCGATGCAACTTCACGTGAGAAAGTGATTGCCTTCGCCAGTCGGACCATGACTCCAGCTGAGAAAAACTACACCATTAAAAAGCAAGAATGTCTTCCCGTCGTCTGGGCTGTTCAAAAGTGTCGCCCTTACCTATATGGTCGACATTTCACAGTTGTGACCGATCACCATGCTCTTTGTTGGTTATCTTCGCTGAAAAATTTGACAGACAGACTTGGCCGCTGGATTCTACGCCTGCAAGAATACCATTTCGACGTCGTTTATAAATCGGGCCGCCAACACCAAGACGCCGACGCTCTTTCTCGCTGCCCGGTTTCGGAATCAGCCTGTTGTTTTTCTTCACAATGCATTTCCACCTCTGACCACAGCCGATCATCGCTTCCACCGACGCATATTACGGCAGTTTCTTTTGACGACTCTGAGAACAAGCACGCTCTCCGCTCACAGCAATTAGCTGATGCCTACTGTCGGCCCATCATCGACCGCCTTATCGGCGCTTCGAGCCCGCCCAACGCTAGGCTTCGCCGACAGCTTCGCAATTTCAAGCTTGAAGATGGCATACTACGCCGCTACGTGTATTATCCAGATGGAACTCGCTGGCTCCCAGTCGTACCGCGTGTGCTTCGCCCACGTATACTAGCGGCTTTCCACGATGACGTTACTGCAGGTCACCTTGGTTTTAACAAAACATACGACCGCGTAAAAAGACGAATCTTTTGGCCTGGCCTGTCTACCACCGTAGCTAAATACGTTGCTTCCTGCCACCTGTGCCAATGTCGCAAGCGGCCGACTTCTTCCCCCGCTGGTCTTCTACAGCCCCTTCCCTGTCCCGCCACACGATTCGACGTAGTCGGCATTGACGTATATGGTCCCCTACCTCTCTCCAATGGTGGTAACCATTGGATTATAACAGCTGTCGACCACCTTACACGCTATGCTGAGACGGCCCCTGTACCAACTGGTTCCGCTGAAGAGGTAGCTAATTTCTTTTTGCGGTCAATTGTATTGCGTCATGGCGCTCCTCGGGTGCTTCTAAGTGACCGCGGAACGGCCTTCTTATCGACAGTCGTATCCGAAGTTCTTCGTGCGTCATCGACCTTCCATAAGACAACCTCAAGCTACCATTCCCAGACTAACGGTCTGACTGAGCGATTTCACCGCATCCTATCGGATATGCTATCCATGTACATCACACCGGATCATCGAAATTGGGATACTGTTCTACCATTCGTCACATTCGCCTATAATACTGCAGTACAGCGGACTAGCGGTTACTCCCCATTTTTCCTCGTTTTCGGCCGTCCTCCCACTACAATCCTCGACACTTCCTTCTTCTCTACGCCCGACTACTCCTCATCATTATCAGCCCAGTTCTTATCCCGTGTGGTCAGATGCCGTCATCTTGCCCGCCTCAACACAGAAGCGTGCCAGCAAGACCGCAAGAGTCGCTACGATTCGAAGCATCGCGTCGTCTCTTCTCGTCCTGGTGACGAAGTACTGCTCTATACACCACTGCGCACCCCTGGCCTTAGTGATAAATTTCAGCACCGCTATCTTGGTCCCTACAAGGTAATCAACCAAACTTCCCCAGTAAACTACCAAATCACACCTGTTGATCCCCCAGCTGACCGACGCCACCGTGGAACTGAAATTGTTCATGTATCTCGCTTGAAGCCGTTTGTGCGCCGCGGTACATCGGTTGGTTAGGAGCGGCCAGGCTGGCCGCTTCCGCCCCCCCACGCAGATTGTGTGAGCTCTCTACGGATCTTCTTTCATTTGTACATACCATGATCTTCTTCTTCCTCTTGTACATACCATCATCATCGTCACGCGGCGCCGGCTCTGGCGCGCGCTTGGGTTTTCTCCATCAGATTAAATACTGACACGGCATACCTTGCCTTGCCTTCACGACCTTGCCGTCTGGACCTGGCCTTCTTTCACTATATATATATATGTTAGTTCGGTTCCCACCATCGGCACGTTGTTTTTTCTTCTACTTTGTGTTTAATTATATGTCCCTAAACAGATTACATTACTAATTTCTGTGATTATCCAAGTAAACATTAAAAAAAGACAAAGTATCATCCCCAACGCTTTCCTTGGCCTCGCCGACTGTTAACTTCTTTCCTTCATACATATATATATATATATATATATATATATATATATATATATATATATATATATATATAGTATGTTCAAAGAGTCACATTGGAAAACTTATAACATGTTTATTATTTATTTCGGCATTTCGCTCGTAACACAACCTTTATCATAATTCGTGCTACGACCGAAACGTCGAAATCAATGTTTTAAGTTTTGCAATGTGACTCTTTGAACATATTACTTTTGATAAGTTGCCTTGAAAACGTTTAATATCGCTTATATATATATATATATATATATATATATATATATATATATATATATATATATATATATATATATATATATATTGTTACGGCGCATGCTGGGGAAGAGCGCAGCTCGTGAAGAAGACGAATCGGAGTGAGAGGATACGGTGCTAGCGCGTAGAAGAGAAGAGAGCGTGCAGAAGAGCAGGACAATGGCCTATGTGCCAGTGACTGCATTAGTCTCCTCAGGGCCCTAAGTGTCGTCCTACCGCGCAGCTTTGCACATGTGCTAAGCGCCTCCTCGACTTATTCGGCCAGCAGTCGGACGCATGGGAGGCCTGACTGGCTGCCCAGGCTGCAGAGACGGGCGCTTTTCGGCGCAAAGTACGTCAGCTCACTACGCCGGCGGGCCTGAACATTTAGGTCCATTGCCTGTAGACGTCACCTCTGCTGCTGTCTCTGACTCCACTGAGGGCCTGCGGTCGCAGCTGCCAATCATGCAGTTGTCGAGGGTACGTCTTCGCCGCAGTATTCATTGAGTCTTGTGGATTTACCTATATATGACGGAACTGTATCGTGGCATGATTACCGCATCCAGCTAGACGGTATTGCGGCGGCAAGATGCTGGGACGAGAAAACGAAGACCAGGATGCTCATCTCCACTTAGGGGTCGCGGGACCGAATTCCTCCAGAACGTGCCGCCCGACCAGCTAGCCTTTTACTCTGTGCTGGCGGGACTCCTCGAAGACCATTGCGGTCCCTCAGGTCACCCCCGGGTGCAGTACCACCGCCTATAAGCCCGCCGTCAAGAGCCCGGGAAGACATACTAGGACCTCGTCGCAGTCGTTGAGCCACTGGCTCTGCAGTCGTGGCCAGGGCACCTCAGAACGCAGAACTTGGTCCGCTTTGTGCGTCCTGATTCCGTCCGCGCTGCTATGGCACTTGCCATCGAGGGGGAGACGACTTTACTGGGCACACGGGGGCCGCCATCATCTGCCAGGCGCAACGTACCGGTGCGGGCTCTTCGATGTGAGGCCCCTACTGCTGCCTCTTCCCGACGTGTTCGCAGTGACCACAGCATGACTTGCTTCCGCTGTGGCCAGCGGGGACACTACGCGACAGATTGTGACAGCCCTCCCACGGAGGGAACCAATTTTGCGCATCTCCGGGGATCCAATGCTGAAGCTAAGAACAATGGACGGTGGAAGAGCGATCATCCTGTGCGGTACACTTTAGCAATGGCCTACGGTGGGCAGAGCATACTGTTAGTTTGATGGTGACATTGACGCCGGCTACGCTGCTGAAGAAGGACGCCAGGAAAAAGCACAACACGAAAGAGGAAGTAGCGCTCAGCGACACGGTTCCAAGACCGCTCTCAATATTGAGCACGCCTGTCTGCAGGTAAATCACCGTCATCAAGGCCGTGTTGACAAGGAAGGAACTGGTGCTTACCATGAGCAGATTGCGACTCAGCGGTCGAACCAGCTCCCCACCCTCCTCAAGTCACCGCATCCACTCCTCTCTCCATTTTCATGTACACCCACTGCTCCTTATGTCCTCTTTGATGTTGTCCTACTTGGCCAGCATGTGAGAGCTTAGGTCGACACCAGCGCGGTTGTCAACGTTTTGGACTTGTCGCTGGTTGGCCATGCGCCCCACCGTGTTCTGCCAGCCTCAGAAACACGGCTTCTAGTTTGGCGCCCAAGTTGATCAAATTGGGCATGTCATTATCAGTATGAGTGCATTTAGCAGTGCGTTCTCCACAGTTTGCGGTGGCGGACAGTCCGACTTGGCCGGAGCTACTCGGTTGCGTCCGGTTCCAGCAAGCGCAAATCGTTCTTAATTGTGCGACACCGACCCCATGGGGACGCCGGCTTTCCTTGGCGCACGATCTGCTAATCTGATTTTCCCACTTAAGCATGGGCCTGTGCCAGTGAGTGGTGTCGGCGCCAAGGCGTGCCTCCATTTACTTAAGCGACTTCGCCTCAAAGTCCAGCCGCCAAGTTCAGTTACCTAGTCTACCTGTGGTGACTGGCTTCTGACGTTATTCCACCCCCGGCTGCAGCAGCTTGGGTGCGCGGTTGGCTGGACAGCAAGGTTACAGCGGACGTGGTTTTCAAAACCATCTGGTGTTCGGCTCCAACCCGCGAGATGACCTCACCTCGGAGCCTGCTCTCCGTGGTCAAATGCCAGGTCCATATGTTTCTACAGAATGTAAGCTGTGAACCTCTCGTGCTGACTAACGGATCATCACTTGGTACTACGTCGGTTCTGGGTCCTGAACTGCCTGTCGCATTTCTACAGCCTGAGGCTCCTGCTCAACATCCCATAACACAGGCAGCACTGCTATGGGAGTCTTTCAATTTCGGCCTCAACCTTACCACCCCGGAGCTTGCTTTACTTAAGGCCTTACTGCAGGAACACCGCGAATGTCTTGCTGTTCTTGCCGACAAACTTGGGTGCACTTCATGGGCTCAACATCGCATCGACACTAAAGACTATGGGCCCATTCACCACCAACCTCGTCAGGTAGCACTGGCCGAACGGCGGGTCATCTAGCAGCATATGGCCGATATGCAGAAACTGGACATCATCTCCCCTTCATGGAGTACCTGGTGCTCTCCGGTCGTCCTGGTACGGAAAAATGATGAGGCAATGCGATTCTGTGTTGGCTATCATAAACTTAATCCTATTACTCATTTGGATGTGTACCCACTGCCTCGGCTCGATGATGCACTGGCCAACTTAAAGGGATCAAGCTACTTCTCCAACCTAGATCTGCTCTCGGGATACCAGCAAGTGCCTCTTCACTCCGACGAAGCTGAGAAGACAGCATTTCTTACTTCCGACGGCCTTTACCCTTTCAACCGCATGCCATTCGGCCTCTCAAATTCTCCGGCCAATTTCCAGCGCCGATGAACCGCGTACTGGGCCATATGAAATTGATTAAGGCATTGGTTTACCTGGACGATGTTATCGTCTACGCAACCACGTTTGAAGGAACACCAGAAAGACCTGACATTTGTCCTCGAAGCCCTGCCCTCCTGCTGGTCTTCGCTTGAAACCGAAAAAAACGGTTCTTTGGTTTTGCGAAAGTTACGTACTTGAGTAACGTCTCGAACCGGCACGGCATTCGTACCGACCCTGAAAAGTTGCGAGCGCTCATGGCTTACGAATCCCCGAACACTGCCAAAGGACTCAAATGTTTTCTAGGGTTCGCTTCCTATTTCCGTCGCTTCATTCCAAACTTTGCTAAGCGAAGCCTACCTTTGACCGCCCTACTAAGGAAGAATGCTGCTTGGCATTGGGCACAGACTCAACAGCATGCTTTTAAAGACATCAAAAGTTCCCTCCATAGCCTCCTACCTTGGCCCAATTCGATAAATCAGCCCCAACAATTTAAATACTGTCTGTAGCCAAGATGGTCTAGAGGTAGTGCTCCTAAAGGAAGACGAGTCTGGAGATCACAGGGTTCCGGCTTATGCCAGCTGCCATCTTTCGGATGTTGAAACCGCCGCCATTCTTCGGAACTAGAATGTCTCGCTGTTGTCTGGGATGTCGAGAAGTTCCAGCCCTACCTATACGGGCGCCACTTCACTATCGTAACCGACAATAGCACTTTGACTTGGCTTCAGCCTTCTAAACACCTGAATGCGTAGATTGCGCGCTGATCTCTGCCTTCAGGAGTACGATTTCACCATCGTGCGTCGGCGCATCGCTGCTCATCAATACACCGACTTTCTTCATCGGCATTCTTGCTCCATGATGCTCTTAACCAGCTTGCGGACTGCACATGCCCGGGGTGCAGCGATCACTGCCATAATCCGCTCAAACAGTTCCAGTGATGAGCGAAGCAACCGAAACCTAGGCCAGGTCTACCGGATGGATGACGGCCTCTTGTACCATATGAAACGGTTCTGGGACCGACCTCCTATCTGGCTGCCGGTTGTTCCTGAACCACTGCGAATGGAGGTGTGCGGCTAACACGGCGCTCCTACGACAAGTCACCTCGGTCGCAGAAAGGCCTACGCTTGCGCTTGGAACGATTTTGGAGGCCTAATATAGTATGGAGACGTGAAGCTTCACGTGGCATCGTGCCAGACTTGCCAGTACACGAAGACGTCTATGAAGGCACCCAAAGTAACCCAGCAGCCTTTTCTGCCCCCTAGTTTGCCTTTCGAATTATTTGGGCTAGACCATTTCGGGCCATTTCCGAAGACACGCGCGGGAAACAGATACGTCTTTATTGTATTCGACCATTTCTCCAAGCGGGTAGAAGCATTCCCCGTCCCAGATACATCGTCTACGTATACCGTCTTGCATGCGGAACGACATCTTGTTCGCCGCCATAGAGTACTTCGCCGCCTCGTAACGATCCGTGCGAGCTGCTTCATGTCACCAGAATTTGAGTGAGCTCTCCGCTCTTTCGGCATTCAGCACTCTACAACGTCCGTCAACCATCCGCAGTGCATGGCTTCATGGAACGCGTCAATCGCATCCTGACGAATATACTAGCCTCCTACACAGCTCCGTACCAAACCAACTGGGACCATTTTGTCCCTGCAGTAGCTTTTGCCATTAACGCTGCGGCACAGGAAACAACGCATGTTGTCCCTTCTCAGTTTTGCGTGGCCGGACACCCTCCATTCCTCTTGGCATCCAATTGTGTCTGCCGCGTCCAGATGTCTCGGCATCTCACTCCGCCCAATGACTTCGGACCGCCCGTCTCGACGTGCAGAGCAATCTCTCCAAAGCTCATATGCGTGCACAAACAGCCATGGAAGCGGCTTCACTAGTTCCCTCCTTCGACGCGATGTCTTGGTCCTCGTTCGTCGCAGTATCCGCACTACACGTTATGCCGTGAAACCTTTACCGCGATTCCGCGGTTCTTACCGTGTCGTTACTCGCCTTGGCCCCGTGACATACCGTCTCGAAGACCTCGCCGAGCGCCGCCTACGCGGTGTCCACCACATTTTCCAGAGCATGTTTCCAACATGAAGCCATATGTTTCCAACATGAAGCCGAGCACCAAGCTGGGGCCATGGATTGTACCCATTTGAGAAAACCGGTGGGTGTCCGGCCGGCAGTGCGGATCGAACCAACCACCTCGCGGGTGACAGGTCCTAAATAGTACCGCCGATGGGACAGTGATCCGTTCCGCCATAGGACAACAAAACGTCCGCCTCGCGCGGCAAAAACCCATTATCTGCCTCGTTTCCCAAGAATTTTACCCCAAAGAGCCGAACACCCGGCCGGGCGAAAGCGTGTACCCTTTGAAAAACCGGTGGGTACCCGGCAGCAGAATCGAAACTGGTACTTTCCGAATGCGAAGCAGATGCAAATGCATAAACAGTGTCGTGGTTTCATGTTTTAATTTACAATATACACTATTGTTTCGGCGTACAATGCCAGAAACGAGGACTGAATGTGCTTTATAATGTGATTTTGTACATTCGATATTTCCGAAGACACTGCCAATTATTAAGGTATAAATACATAGCTGAACATTGATCTTTACGGCATTCCGTTTCGCAATTTATTACTGCACTTTGAAATAAAGTAAGAAAGTTGACTACGGAGTTTCAGTAACTAGTCACCTAATTAGCGTACATGATATCTGCTTTGTTGTAACCCACCTGACGAGACTAAACAGCTGTCTCTCCGTCAGGGTTTAAGAATATAAGCTTGTTAACGAATAAATATATCCCCCTTATACGTGCGTCCGCGCTAAGTGCACCTTTAAAACGGATGGAGTGTCCTATAGCCCTTTGAAACTTAGGAATAGATAATATCACGTGGCCTAGGCTAAAATAATGTTTTTCGTTTCGCGAAGGTAATTTATTACTGCAGATTTATTAGTTAACCTCTAGGTCATTACATTCAGGCGCAAAGTTTCAATTCACAGCTTCTACATATCCTTCAAAAAGAGCTGGCGTTAGAGACTGCCCTAAGCTGCCGTTTATTTTCAGAACCTTTAGCGACTTTCAAAGGCAACCCGACAGAAAATGCGCTACATTAACGTCACAGGAAGCGTCTGTGATAAGAAAATGTTTGCGACCTAAATTGGCGAAGCCCGGCCATGCAAGCCAAATATATTTTTATGCTTGATTAATCGCTATTGCTAAGCCAAGTTAAACTCAAATAGACCTGAACCTAGTTTAGAGAGTGAAAGCTCAAATAAGCGTAGTCCGACATGGTTTCCTCTGGTTTAACTCTTCAGTGGCTGTTTGCGAACCTCAAAGAAACGGAGCCGGAACATTGGTTCCAGCGCTACTACTCTATGTCTGTCTGCAAATCTCAAGGCCACCACAGATTGGTCTAGACAAATGGAAGGTGCGGAAAGAATTTTCAAGGGGAAGATACCAGGAAGCCAGCCAGATGGGCAGTGATGGAGGTGGAGGGAAAAGTTGAGCAGAGGACTGGAAGGCTGTGTAGAATTTGACAGGCAACGCTAAATATTTGTGGAGATAGGTACCGATACTAATGAAGTTTGCCAGATGTGTGAATAACAAGCAGTAGGTTTGCGAAGTAGAAGAAGAGAGCGCTGCCGGCTAGGCATGCTGCACGTGAACGTACCGTCTTTGCCAAAAGTAACCAGGCTGCTCCGAAGGCTAGCGGAGCAAGCGCGTGGTCGTGTGGCGGCGTTGCGCTCAATGTGGCTTATCGGTGCTCGTCAGCTCCGAGAGTACAACAGCTGACGTAACTTCGCACCCTCACTCTCGCCCGTTGAATGATAAGAACTAGGCGCGTATGATGTGCCGGCTGCAGTTTCACGTGTGTGAAGCTTGGTTGTGCCCAGCGAGGGCGCTCAGTATAGCTACGGGGCTATTCGCTCTTCTCGGCAACTTCCCTGAAGCTGATATTATGTCGCGTTTCTTGCTATATAATTATACGTGCTTGTGTTCTGCAATTCGTTACTCTGCGTGTTTGATGCGTTTGTGCATTGAAGCACACTTCGCACTTCGAAATTTCAATATGCTATCTATAAGGTGCTTTGCGTAGTGCGCATTACGGGTCGTAACTCTGGTACAAAGATATGGGAAAGCTTGTGAACCCTTTCAAACCACCTTATCTCTCTTTTAGGCTCGCAAAATTGTGTTAGCCCCTTGGGGAGGCTGTTTAAAAATAAGTGCAATGATTGGTTCTAACAATTTTTTGCATTTGCTTGTAGGTAAGTTTTAGTTTAAGTAAAGAACTATAATGAAACCTTCCTCATGCTTAGCCATTCTATGCACATGATTGCTTTCTCGTTCACGGTACCCTAATTTCAGGGCGACACTGTCTGGCAAACCTACCACATATTCGTCCTAGAAATGAACAACAAGAGCTAACCGTGTTTACTAGCATCTTTTCTGTTTTCCGCAGTTGCTGAGAAGGGCGAATAGCCCCGTCGCTATACTGAGCGCCCTCGCTGGGCACAATCAGGCTTCGCACGCGTGAAACCGCAACCCGCACATCATAAGCGCCTAGTTTTTATCATCCAACGGACGAGAGTGAGGGTGCGAAGTTACGTCAGCTGTTGTACCCTCGGAGCTGACGAGCACCGATAAGCCACAGCGAGCGCAACGCCGCCACACGGCCGCGTGCTTGCTCTGCCAGCCTTCGGAGCAGCCTGGTTACTTTTGGCAAAGACGGTACCTGTGCAAGGCTGGTTTCTCGGAGCCGAGTTTGTTCGCTCCTGCTAGGCCAGTAAAACCTTCACTTCAATGCACTTCTCTGCCGATCTTTCATCGATGGAGCTTTACGTGTTCGATATGCGCCAACAGCTTCCCTCGTGCTATAATTATTAAGGCCAATAGAGCAGCATAAGTTGCACCTTGGTCCGTATGCTGCGGCCTGCGGTTTTTCAAGATAACCAATATATACCTCCTAGAGGGACACTGTTCCTAAAGCAAATGATTAAAGCATTATTTGATTAGTCTTTGCTTATTATTCACATTTGGTGAACAAAACATGATGCGTGTCTGGCTCTTAACAGCCTTGTGCTGCTTTTTCTGGGCTAGGACATTCCAATTTTCTAAAAAGGGGCTGATTAGATTCTATGCATTTCTTTGTCTGCTTATTGATGGGGTGAAAATGGTTTGTTGAAAAGAAGTGGTTTCAAAAGCCGATGATGTATAAGGTTGGCCTAACTGTATTGTTTATTACCTAAATAAATGTCTAGCAGAGACGGGAGAGTTCCATTCCATTCCATTTTACCTTTTACGGCTCAAAATAGCATTAGCTTACTATTAACACTGCAGACCGCTCGATAATATCAGGACGCATTGCGAGCGAGGACCCATAGTGTTTCTCGCAAAATATCCTTGCCATCTTTCGAAAGATTTCAATTTATCTGATCCTGGTCATCTGCTTTCATTTATTTGAATGACTTGCTAGGCTTTTTATTTTTTAGTTTATTACCGGTCACATTGACTATAACAAACAAGACAAGAACAAATGTCTCCATGCAATTTTTGTAAATGAACTTTAAGCCTATATAATCTACAAAATACGCAAGCGACGCGAACTCGTTATCCTTTTTTGTATTTTGTAAAGTTCCCCCTGTCCTCTCTTGCTATAGTTCCCCTCTGTACTTCCCTTCGCTATCCTCTCCTTATCCCCTTTTCTTTCCTGTCGGCCGCAGCTCCAGTGCTTCAGATTTTAGATATCAGTGGCTGCGGCCGGCAACACTATTTCCCTTCTTTTTTATTATTTAATAATAAACAACTACGACTACCACAGGGCAACTGGCTGATCGTTGCATAAATCTATGGGCCAATCGATTATTTGGGTTAATCAGTAGTTAAATGCGCTTTTTGAACGTACTAGTGATTGGTATAAATTAAATGAGCTGAGTTACCCGGTTATTAACGTTTAGCCCCAGACCGACGCACTAACTTCTTTAACTGCATGGCAGAAGACATTACGTCACCTCGACACGCAAACGATATCATTGACACATGCTGAGATTTAAGCCATAATTCTTCATTTTACGCAAGCCGTCGGCCGCACAAAAGGCGGGAGTCGCTTGCGTCACCACCCCGTAATCTGCAAACAATGGCTTTCTAACCACGCATGCTGATTAAGCAATATATTCGCCCCTGACGGGTGAATAATGAACAACGCAGGAGCCATGCTTTTTAACATTCAGGCAGCGAGAGAAGGTTCAGAAAATTTGGAGTAAAATTATTTATGCTCTACGGGGTTTCTATATGTGCGTGCTTAGGCCTACATATAGCTAGTCGTCCTGTCTACTTTGTTGCAAATGATTTCATCGTTGTACTCTTCGATGTTCAGGGGAAGTAAATAAGCGCGGGTCATTCTTTAAAGGCTTTCCTATTGTTTGCGTCTGTGATTGGATAGGGCACCACCGAAATTGTTTATGAATGCTAAGATGTGATCGTTCAGTAAGTATCCGCTCAGAACAATATACCTTTAACAAGAAAGCTGAAAACGCTGTTATTTATGATATATATATATATATATATATATATATATATATATATATATATATATATATATATATATATATATATATATATATATATATATATATATATATATACATTTCCAAATTCAGAGTTCTGCGTTCAGCTCCTAAGATTTAAATAGCATCAAAGAAGATAAAACGGGACGTATATGAACTGCGGCCGTTTAATATTGTATCTGTTAAAAGCTGCATGAAGAGGCTGAGTGGGCCAAAATCAGTCCTTGCATGCCGGGATGCGCCCTCGGATGACGCACATGAAGCAGCATCTCCTTGCAATTCCAGTAGTGTCAGCGTCCGCATGGGGTATGATCATGTGCGTGCGAACACTACTATTACGTAGAAACACCTCATCTGGAGCAAAGAACAAATATAGAGTTTTTGTTGAAATGAGATGAAAGATCAAAGCAAATACCTGAACGTATAGTGGCAACTTATGAGGAGGGCGCCTCATGTTAGCATTGAGTAACGTTTTGGGGCAAACAATTTGAAAGGATGATAGAGGAAATCAAAGAGAGTACTCACAATAAATGTTCTGTAGATATTTCTGACGAATCATGTCATAAAATGAATAGTCTAACCTTGAGGCAATGATGGTGCAATATTAGCAGAAGCCTTACGGTCATCTCAGCGAAAACAATTTCGACCAACATGCGTCATTGTCGAAAAATTTGTTTCGGAGCAAAGGATTCATAAGTGATACTATGTCAAAGCAGCGGTGGAAGTGTAGTTTCAAGAACCGGCGGGAGGCTTGTATGTAATCAGTATAAGACTGATGAAAACGACTTGTTCCGCTTATCTCCTGCGGCTCTAAAGCATTATTTTCTTGGAAAGTTTGAATGACTACAAAATTTCAGGTTCCTGGTGTGTTCACGATGCTCCTGTATTCTTCGTGTGACTTAATATGCATTTTTAGCGCGAAAGCTTTGAAGGCCGTGTTCACTGAAAGTCCGCCTTCTGCGGCCGTCCGCTGGTGTAGGCTTTGTGAGCGAAAAATTACGAGCATGACACTGGTTGGCGGTAAGTGTCAGCTGAAATGGTTGACCACTAAATGGACGTATGGTTGCCCGACATATTACGTCTGGTAGGAGCCGGAAACTCGGGCCTCTACTTTTATATCGGAGAGTGACAATCGAATCAGCCTGCCAGTACCTTTTCATTTACGTTACCCTAGGCCACGCGGACGGGGTCATATGACTTGGTTAGAGCGAAGCTTTATATGTGGTCTGGTAACCCACGCTACCACATCATATCCTTCAAGTCGGAGTTTAAGTATAACCCATAATTTTTGTTTTATTTTACTGATTCGTCTCCTGCATGGTAATAATTCATTTCTCAAGGGAACTGTGCAGTTCTGACGCTCTGTATTGAGGCTTTGTTGTTTTTTTTTCGCATGCCGCCCTGCATGCCTTGTTAATTTCCAAGTCTACCTTCTTTTTTTTTTTCGAGCATTCCTTTTTGTACCGGGAAATGGATACCTCTCAAGCTTTATACATCTTGTAGCTTTTCGTACGACATTCATAATATTCGAAAGTGGTCAATGAAGACACGTTAATTCATTCATATTTTCAGTAGTGTAAACTTGGTACAGCAAATCGGATTAATGACACTGAGTTGTTGGATCTAATATTAAGATATGAAAGCAAAAAGTCTAATTTTGACCAATTATTTTGTTGTTGATCATGTAGCTAGATTTTAAACGCTCATCATAACTGAACACCTACTTATAAGGCCGGACAATTAAGTCCTTAAGCGGCCTAATTTTTTTTCACTCTCCTTTTTTACTATTCAAAGATATGCGTATTTATGAAGCTCTGCCCAATGAGCTTCGACGACTGCCGTAACGTAAAAGTGAAACATTTATATCCTCCATATGCCCCATTCAGGACAGGCTTCGCTGTACAATAAATCTCACCTAAGCACACAAACAAAATTTGAAAGTCTTGTTTAGAATATAAAAAAAATTTCGCTTCTGATAAGACTTCAATGAAAGAAAGAAAAGCACCGAAATTTCCTGAGAGATTATCAGCTCTTTTTTGTTAGAAAAATCAGTGAATCATACAATTTATGAATATTGTTACGGAGAAGAGCAGTTTCATTGAAGCCAGGCAAAGGAAGAAAGAACAGGAGATCGAGGTGCGAGGTGTGCGCGCTCCGTTGGACCTCGTCTGGTGGTGCCTATGCTACTGTCCCGCTGGCTGTTTAAACTGGCCTGTCAAATCTGCCAGAAGGTCTTCCTGGTCTCATTACGGGCGTGACATTGTATTGGAGGTGCCGGAGTAAAGATCCCAAGCACTGCATTCAGCGCAGCTAGAACTGGAGCATAGTAGAAGTCGTCGCCTTGCTGGCTTTGAACCAGTGACGAATGCCATGAAGCCTGCCGATGACCCGCCAGCAGCCCAAGGTAACGCGCTGCAATTCGGGCTGCAGACCGGCCTGCGGGCGCAGGGACCAGTTTTTAGGCATACTATCGGGAGCCCCGGACTTTCGCAGGAGCGGCGGGCAAGGACGGTTTCCGACGGGTCGTTTAAGGTGGCCGGACAACAGAGAGAGTGATGGAGCGTATGATTAAACAGTGACTGACCATGACTTGTCGTAGTGCTTTCACACTAAAGAAAGAAGTACTGGCGGTCCTGCTTGGAACCCGTGCGTCTTAACCACTGAACCACCTCTGTTTTTGTAAATTTTTTGCCAGGCTTTAACAGATGTCAAAACACATAATCAATATACATCGCAGAAAAATATAACCCGCCAGCTCCTAAATCGGCGGGTGCTTTCAACAGTTATGACCAGGTTTAATTAGGTTAAAGTTTCTTCATTTGGCGCGGCTGCTCCCAGATGGCGCCACATGTACCGCTGAAACTGCAGCGCACCACATCTTTAGCTAGAGAAAGTTTTAAAAACGGCAGTTACACCGAGTTAAAGCAATTTAGACGAGAAAAAAATAAGCCCGCCCGTACTTTCGCCCTATAATTGGTTTAACAGCGATAACTGACGCCAATTTTTTCCTGAACTACTTGCTGACCGATACAAGCTTCCGCTTGTACAGGAAACAGCTTCGTGGTCCCATGGTCCGATTGCCAGGGACTGCTCGCGGACTCACCACCTGAGCCGGGATACCTTTCTGTTATCGTACCTGTCGGTCGTCTTCCGGTAGCAGACGATGCAAACAATCACTCCTACGAAGAAGCTCTTTCGCAGTGACATCGCGCGTGCATTTATCTCCTGAATACCGTACCGAAGACAGTAACAAGGGGAGGGGGGGGGGGGGGGGTGGAATGAATTACTGGTTTATGCGAACGGAACTCAACATGCTTAAATGCGAAGCGTTTGGCCCAGCTTAACTTG
Organism: Amblyomma maculatum; assembly: GCF_055883805.1. Classification (NCBI taxonomy): domain Eukaryota; kingdom Metazoa; phylum Arthropoda; class Arachnida; order Ixodida; family Ixodidae; genus Amblyomma; species Amblyomma maculatum. Next base: position 3,773,691 of record NC_139348.1, on the reverse strand, counting down.
GCGGGGGTTTGCTCACCGTTGCTGGTCGGCATGAAATCAGTCGAAGTTCGAAGTAACCCAACTTGCTGCACTCGCGCAGCATAAAAAAGCAGACCAAAGTGTTCGCAAAAACATTGACAGCTTATCCAGCAAACGAGTGGTTTTCTCACAAGGCTTGCAAGCCTGCGCGCTGCAAAAATCGTGAAGCAGGCAAAGACCTTGTGATCAGCGGGAATCCGCGTTCGCTGCTCTGAACGCGTCCCTGTGCAGCGAATTTCAAAACGAAAAAAAAACGAAAACAAAAACAAAGACGCGAGACCGAGAGTTCTTACAGTTACTTTGAGACCAGTTTGCGAGCTTATGACAAGGTTTTACGCACGATATCGTATCCAACAACACGAAAGTTACTCAGATGCGCCAGGAGTATAACTCAATACGGCCGCTGGCAATGCGCTTCATTTCACGGCGATTCACTTCCCTGGCAGGTGTCGTCTGCGGTCTGTCGCAAATACTTTCCAGACCCTGATAATCCGCGGTCTGCTAGAAGCCATAAACGCGCGCCTTGCGGGCTGCTTTCTTATTGGCCGGCGGATATTCTGGGCTGGCGGAAAGAAAACGCATGGAATGCGAGACTCCAGTGAGCACGTGATCTGTACAGGACTGAAAGTGGCTTGGACGTTGAACCCTTCAGAGAGCATCTCACCTCATGCCACAGCTACGCCACACAGTACGCATTTGGCAGAAGCGCATACCCGCCACCACACAGCTCACTATCCAGGGAACAACAGGCGGTGTGGAAGGACTTCAAACCGATACCTTCTCTAACCCATGCCTAATTTTCATTTCTGAACTCAGACTTTAGCCCGACCAGTCACTTCTGGCCACCTCCACATTAAATCACATATTTTGGGGATTTCCGGGCCCATATACAACCAAAACCTTATGCGTCATACCTCACTTGAAACGTGGACTAAGGTAAAGACCAGCGACTACCAGGACACCGAAACCTGGGCCGTGGAAGGTGCCTTTGTCAACTAGAATATTCATGGTCTCGGACTTGCCGGCTGTCTGCCTTCCTTAACACCACCTTTTCTTTTCAAGATGAAGTTTTACTTGGCTTATTTGGGACGAACACGCTGGCTTTCGCATTTGGTGCGATATGCTGACGTGACATTTCAGCTGTGTATAAAGATACTGGCTACAGCGTGTCCTATTCACCCAATACTCGGTTCGCTCGTAAGCACCTTTATCATTATGCCAAACGTCATTACCTGACATTTAAAATACATGACAAGATGACACCAGAAAATAAAACGTACATTTGCGATCGCACCAAGAACATTGTAGTCGAACAGGATCCCTAGCAACCACTACATCAGAAACGCAGTCCAAAACCAGCCCACCGTTTCCAGTTATCTTTCCTATTTACTAATATTCGTAGTGTCATTCCTAAACGTGATGCTTTATGCAGTTTGATTGATTCATGTTCCACGAATATTGTTTTATTAACCGAAACATGGCTTTCTTTTGCTGTTAATGAAGCTGAAATATTACCCTCTCTTCCCAACTTCGACATTTTCCGAACTGATCGTACAGAAGTGCGAGGTCGGGTTGTTCTAATAGCCACCGATCGCTCGTTACATTGTTCCCAAGTAAACATTTCATGGCCCCTGGAAATGGTCTGGCTTTACTTCGATTGTACCTACCCTCGTGTTGTAATTGGAATTTGTTATCGTCCTCCTAACCATGACTCTTTTTAGTACCCTGTTTCATGATTCTCTGAGCAGACTAACAATCCTGTGCCCGAATACTTCGATCTTATTGTTCGGGGACTTAATTTTTCTTCTATAAAATGGTCCGACCTCCCAACCACGCTTTCGAAAAATAATCAAGATAGTGAATTTGCGCAGACGTGTCTTAATGTTGGGTTAGAACAAATAATAAGTCGTCCAACTAGAATAACAAATCATTCTGCTAACATTCTGGACCTCGTGTTAACATCACAACCGGGTAGCTTTTCTCCTATAACTTATCTAGAAGGACTTAACGATCACCTTGCGATTCATACTACTTTCTCGTGTCATCTGGATAATAACAAAAAAACGTAACGAAAATGCTTACGCTATATGATAAAGGTGACTACAACAGTTTTAAAAATCACCTCACTACTTTCCTTGAAAACTTCACCCCTGATTTTCAGCTTCGTTCACTTGAAGCAAACTGGTTACTCTTTAAATCAGTAATGCACCGTCTTATCAATATACCCGTCCCTGCTATCAATATAACAGAGCGACCCTATTCTCCCTGGTATAATACAACACTGAAACGATTAAACAACAAGAAGAATTGATTATTCCGCGCGGCTAAAGCTACTAACACAGCAAACGCTTTGAATGAATACTACACTGTCTGTGCCAACTATGACACTGAAGTAGCCAAAGCTAAGGGTCACTTCTTTTCACACACCTTGCCAAACATGGTGCATAATAATCCAAAGCGCTTCAGGCAAACTATTTCTCCTTCTACACCTAGCACAATCACATTAACTGATAATTCTGGGCTTTCGTAATCCGCCTCAGATGTTCCAAATGTCCTAAATGAGCAGTTTTGCTCTGTATTCACTCAAGAATCTCTCGATAACTTTCCTGAACTCCCCTGTTTTAACAACTTCTCTATGAACAACATCATCTTTGAACCAAATGGAAGAGTAAAAATTATAGAATCATTGCCCAATTCATCATCTGCCGGTGTTGATGGCATCAACCTGAAAATCTTGGAAAATACTAAAATTATGTGTGGTGCCTTATTATCTCTCATTTTCCAGCATTCTTTTTCTTCGTCCTCGCTACCACGTGACTGGCGGATCGGGAAGATCATTCCAGTCTATAAAAAAGGTAACCGATCATCACCACTTAACTACAGGCCAATCTCCTTAACAAGTGTTTGCTGTAAGATTGTGGAACATGTAATATATTTCCATACTGCCAAGCTTCAGATATCGCTTAACTTTTTTCATCCTAACCAACATGGCTTCCACAAGGGTCATTCCTGCGACACACAAATCGTTCTTTTCCTTAACGATATACATGCATGCCTTGATTTAAACATTCCTACGGATGTCATATTGATTGACTTTCAAAAAGTATTTTATAAAATTCTTTCATGCACGCCTCATTTTCAAAATTTCACGCTTAGACCTTCATCCTTTGGTTGTGGAATGGACTCGTGCTTTCTTGTTGGACTGCTGGCAATTCGTTCACGCTCACTCTCATTCGTCACGTCTTTCCCCGGTTTTACCTGGTCTTCGCCAATGAACTATTTTAGGCCCCCTTTTATTTGTTATCTATATTAATCATTTGCCCTCTCACATCAGTTCTAACATCCGCCTTTTCGCTGATGACGGTGTCATCTATCGTTCAATGGTTAACCCGTCCGATGTATCCAAGAAGACCTTTTACGCATCCAAGAGTGGTGTAACATTAGGCTAATGTCTTTACATTCTACTAAAACCTCTCTTCTTTTTTTCCACCGCCGTCGCAATCACCTGGACGCGATTTATACAATTAACAATATCCCCATTACATCACTAGACTCCTAAAAATATATCGGCATTCAATTGAGCAAAGATTTAACCTGGTCGCAACACGTTCAACATATAACTAATTCAGCTAACCAAATTTTAGAGTACTTACACCGTAACCTTGCCTTAGCACCCCGGTAAATAAAACTGCTTGCTTACTGAACATTTGTACGGTCGAAATTAGAGTTTGCATGCGCCGCATACGATCTTTCATTTACTAACCTTATTGAAACTCTAGAATCTGTCCATAATCGCGCTGCAAGATTTATTTGTTCCGACTATTTTTATCACACCAGCGGCTCCACACTTAAATCTCGGCTTAACCTCCCTACATTGGCCTGTCGTCGCAAGATCGCTGGCCTTTCCTTATATCACAAATTTTATCATACCTTTGATCACGAACCTACTCCTATCACACGCGCTCATCGCATTTCTCGTAACTCTCACCCTAACGCTCTCTACACAATGAAAGCCCGCACCGATACATATCATCCGTCTTTTTTCCTGAAAGCAGCTCGAGACTGGAATGGCCTTTCATCCGAACTGGCAACCATCACCCCCTTCCGCCAATACAAAACCGCCATCGAAGATATTTTGTTTTCATATTAAATTTCACAGTCCACCTCTCATGTAATGTCCCCGGACCTTTGAGGAATAAATAAATAAATAAAATAAATGTGGCTTGCGTCATATATCCGAACATTAGGGAGCCCAGTACTAATGCTGTACTTGTGTTTCCTGATCGTCATCTTTTTCGCGCCACTTTTAATTTCCAGAAGAATAACTTACCGGGCCACAGTAAATGAACCAACTTTATAACTACCCACCGCCACAAATAAGGTGTCTAGTCCTGTTACCAGTTCATTATAGATCGAATATTTTCTCGTTAAAATTAAGCTATAGCTGGTTTCCTTAACAACCCCTTTGGAAGCGAAGCCAGCGAAGCACAACATGTCAAAGCCGCCGTTGAACTCTAATATAAATTGACTGCACCTCGTGATAGTAATGTGGCGGAAACGACCTAACTGTCTGCGTACGCTAAAAGTTGTCTAACAGTACTGGTGTCTTTAGGAGAAACGCCACTTATAGATTCACAGTGTGTTCTTAGATGTATTGAATGACTCTAAAAGCTAGAGTTCGATACACTGCCCGACATTCATGTACTCTTGCTAAGGAGTTTAAAGGGATCTCCTATGTTTTCGAAGTGGTAAATAATTTGAAATATACGGCTTAAACACATTCTGTCTCACCCCGACGTGGTGCTGCAGTGGTTAGCGCGCTCGACTGTTGTGCTCAAGGATGTAGAACTGAATCCCGGCCGCAACGGCCGCTTTTCGGTGGAGGCGGAAAGCAAAGCAGCTAGGTGCTGTGGGATGTAAGTGCACATTAAAGAACCCCAAGTGATCGAACTTTCCGAATCCCTCCACTACGGCGTCTCTCATAGCCTGAGTCGCTTTAGGACGTTAGAGCACACAAACCGAACCAAACAAACAAAACATCCTGCCCCGCCTGTATGCGTGTTTCCTCGAATACGCATATACGTTGTAGCCAGGCTTCTAGCTTTAACTAAATTGGCATATTCTCGAAGAATAAAGGCCTCCCTCTCTATTCTGCACTCGCCGACTGCTATGAAATCTTTACTTTGCTAGCTACACTCAGGCAGTGTTATCTAACTCGCACGATTCATTATCATATTGATTACACACACACATACACGCACAGGCGCACACACACAAACAAACACACGCGCGCAAAATAGGGCCTTTAGTGTCGTTCTCGACCACAGGTGAAGTTTGCGCGTTCTTCCCTGCGGAACAAGAATAGTGTTTCCCAAATTGAGGAAAGTGTTACTCTTGCGCTGCGCCGTACGCCGGAAAAATATTGAACACCTAGTTTCTTGAGTAGCTACCCACTTGAGTAGCTATCACTTCCAGAGGCAGATCTTCGCCACAGCAAGTAAAAATGAAGAAATGTAAAATATTTAAGAAACAAAGCAAAAGGCACTTCATGAGCGGCCAGTCAAGAAAGGCAATTTTTTCCCTTCATTCAAGGTCGCGGAGAAAGGCGTCAGATTGGAACTGTCGGGCCGGAACGTCCCACACGGTGGACGGCCAATCAGAGCGAACGACACAAAAGCGGCAACCACAGTCGAGCTTCAGCTGCTGCTGAGACGGTGCCTCCTGGAAACAGCGGGGCCTGCCTCGCGGCTGTCTCTAGCAGCAGCAGAGGGCGAGAGCCCAAAAGCAGGCGTATCGCGCGCGCGGTCGTGCAGCACATCACGTCGCCTGACTTCGACGCGAGCTCGACGTCGTCCTCCCCGCCGTCGCACGATGACGACCGCACGAGAACTTCATCTCGACGCGGCCCGGTGACTGCACAAATCCAAGGCGCGATTCCTTTTTCTCCTTCGTTCTTTTGTTCCGATCACCGTCGAGCGAAAGAAGAAAAGGGCACTTGGCTTTCTATGGGCTGGAATGAGAGCCTCGAAACGGCCAGGAAGGGAAGTCCTCTGTGAGGGATTTCGACTGATTGTTGTTGTCACCTATATTCTTGCCAGAACCAGCCAAGCCACGAAGTAATCAACCGAGCGAACCGCTTCCTCGACTTAACCATGACACGCCCCGTCTCGCAATGTGAGCGGGCTCACGGGGGAGGCCTTGAAGCCTGTCATGGTGGAGAGAACGGCTTCACTCCCACCACGCACGCTACCAAGAGGAGCACCGGGGTCGCCTTTCGTAACGATTCGTTCTCCGATCCATCATTTCTGCTTCTGTTCCTCGGTCACCATGGTCTCTGATGTTAAAGGGAGTGGCACACATCGTTTGGTGTAGCTATCAGGTCTGACGACACCCACGCCAGCGAATAACAGAGGGCCGGGACACCGTATAGATCGCGCAAAGAATCGTTACGAAATACTGCGCTGTGGTTACGAAAGTAGCGAATTCGCAGCTGTCTGCCCGCATAGACCTTAAAGGAGCTGCATCGTGAGAAGCACCGCAAGGTTCACAGTACCGCTTTATAGGTGAAATTAACGTGCAGACAGCGATAGTCCAGACTTTTGCCTTCTGCAGAGGATTTTATCTTCAGGGTAACACTTCGTAGGAAGGCTAAGTATGGTCATTTGGTAGGAGCGAACTTTGTTAATGTCTGAAGCGACAAGCTGTTGTTTACATTCAAGACGATATTTACCTTTGCTGCAAAAATTTTGGGCAAAGTCGAAATAGTTACCAAAGCGTTGTGTGACTTATAGTTGTTAAATACAAATGCATTAGAAAACCCTCTATAAGTGCCTGACCTCTTCACCGACCTTCCGCCCGTCAGTACGAGTGCGTTTTCTCGGTGTGCGATGGGGAGTCTCTAGTTTGTGAAATCCGTAAACTTTCTTTAAAGTTGAATAGCTTGATCAAATAAGTGCCGGGTGAGGATGTCAATAAAATACAAAACAAAAGATGAAATCATCATCCTTGTCATGGTGCAATTGATTAAAATTACTTAAGTAATCATTATTAAATCATTGAAATTATTTCAGAACAAAGGCCTTAAGTGAGCCTAGCGAAATAAATACAAGAATGAACCCAAAATTTGGCACCTGTAATAGTTTGCGTTAAATATCGCATTACTTTAGTTTCGAAGCCTGCGCAACAGCTAAGGAGAACGAGTTGTCAGAAATAAGGCAACACGTGGCGGGCCTTGCATGATATACTTAATATATTGGTCACCCAAGCGTACATACCGCGTTCAGTGTCAGTAAATATGGCTATAACGACTCTCACTCTGGTCCGTGGACATATTTTGGCCAACGTTATGGGTGGAACCACGAAAACCACCACCTGGTATCCGCGCCTGCACGGTAGGTATGTGGCACGACGAAGACAGCGGCGGGTATACGGCACTGCCTGCTAGTAGAGGCTAGCGTGCTCTGCCGTTGTAGCAATGCTACTAGTTCGTTTGTTACCACGTTTCTTTTGAAGCGAAAGGTTCACTACGCCATGTAAAGCCAAGGTCGCCGTGCGCCGTAACCATGGCAACCAGCTGCGCCCTTAATATATCGCCTGTGGTCGTTCCACAGGCGTTCCGCCACTGCGCTCACTACAGAGACGAGGAGGATGGCGGCATCCCAGCAAATACGCGCGCCTGCGCAGAGAGAAGTGTAGTTTCCACACTAAAGCCTCTCCACACTGCACATGCGCCCGCCAAAGCGGAAAGCTGCTGAGTCAAGGGGGAAAGAATGGCGCGGAGGTTAGGGCTACACTCGTGTATCGCCATGATGATACTCCCATTAAATATTTTTACTTTGGTCGCACAAAATACTCTAAAAAGTAAACCTATACAAAATTAAAGAGCAGAAAAATGCTTTAACATTTTATTTATTTTTTTTTTTTAGTCTTAAAAGTTGAGTGATATAATTGGGAGATTGAGAATAGAGGTACAAAAGGCTTGGGGGAACCTAAAAAATACCATGCCCCAACGCAAAGTGCGAGCCGACTGGCGAGATTTATAATAAGGGTTTCCCCGATGCAGCGGAGCCGCATCGATTACTGCGCCCCTACGGCGAACCATGAAAAGGCGTTTAAATATATAGAAGCTATAATAACGCTATTTTATTCACTAGTGCACCCCTTTCTCTCTTTTTGCTTTCACTCCCACCTTCCTCTCTTCCTTACGGCGCGGGTCATGCATCCGCAGAGCCAGTTTGACAGATACTACGCCTTTCCTTTCCTCTGAACCAATTATTATTATTATTCAGACACCACGAAATCGGCCAGCCTTAGTCAATCCAGGCTGAGCCGGGAAGTCTCAGTTGAACCTTCCGCACTTTTTCATGTCTGGTCTCTATGGCAACCAAACGAGGCGAATTCGCTAAGCCTAGCAGCTCGGTAAATCCGGAACCAATCAGAAAATATGAGTTTTATCGCTAACATTTAGTAACGCGGACATCTGTAGACAAAGGAGAAGATTCTTACGCCTTTCGTTTGCCGTGAACGCACGACATCGTGCAGCAGTAACGAATAATTAGTGGTAAGGCGTGAGCGGACGCCGCTTGGCTGGACGCAGCCATGTTGCTGTAACCAAAGCAACCCAAGGCTCCAAGGCGGCTTGGGGCGAGCGCTATATCCGAAAAATAAGCGTCTTGCGCTGTCCAGTGGGAGCCACGAAAACGATGCTAAAAAGCGCCCTCCAGGCGCCTGTTGCACAAATCCCCGGCGTTGTCATCCGAATGCATGTCATCGGTATGGATCCACTGCTTTAGTTTGCGTCATGTACGAATTAAGAGGATTTTTGGCTTTCAGGGCCATCGCGATGTAAAAAAGGCAATAAATAAACCAATGTCAGGCATTAAACGACGTGCAGGGATCGGAGATGAAGTCTCGGCAGTCTCGGCGCGTTGCCAGTCGATATAGCCAGGCAAGTGTCGCGCAAATTCGTGGAGCTCTACGAAAGCTTTACAGGCAACTAAGCCTAAGCAGGCGCCTTTCCTTTCCTCTGAACGAATTATTATTATTATTCAGACACCAAGAAATCGGCCAGCCTTAGTCAATCCAGGCTGAGATGAAGTCTCGGTAGTCTCGGCGCGTTGCCAGTCGATATAGCCAGGCAAGTGAATACACGAAACTCAATACACGAATGCGAATACACGAAACTCAAACATGGATAGGCAGCGTAAATAACACTTCTGAGGCACAAACTATCTTTGCGACAGGCACCTTGCGCGGGCCGTGCATAGGCTGCTGGGAATTGCTTTCAATGCATGCTTGTTCCTGAACTTGTAAGTTTATCCTGCGCTGGTTTTTGCTTTTGTACGCCCCGTTTAGCGTGTACGCGCTCGTTATGTTCGGAAATAGAGAGTCCACGTACTGGAAAGCCACACACAAAGTTCAAGCTGGGACTTCAAAAACGTTCGAATCATGCGGCGGCAGTAGTTGCGGTGTTTGTCGTTAGGTACAGATATCAGTGAAGGCACGCTGACCTCGTTCCGCTGTTGAACTGCCAATCGCATTTACCGTATGTGCTTGCATCTTCAGAGCCAGACACTTTGCCTGTTGGCGCAGTGGTGACATCGCACATTAGAAGTGCGCTGCCAATTCAGGAATGCGTGGTGCATGATGATAGAAATACTATTGCCGACTGCTGACTAACTGTAAATCTGCGCCAAATGCCTTCTATTGCTGTTTCCTCTTGAAAGTGAATGGCTGTTTTCATTAAGATGTCAAAACGTTTTAAGTGAACTCTAGTTTGCCGTCCTCACATTTTGTTGCTTGACGTACATACGTGCAGTTTTTATACTTGCGCGGCTACCGAAAACCATAACATAACGAATGGTTTCCCTCACAAATAAAAGCGCGCGCATAGCTGGCTGTACTCTGTATATTTCAACTTTGAGCCGGTGGTGCTGCCAGCGCAGGGTGAAAGGCGTTTTTCTTGAACCAGAGCATGCATGCCCCCCATCATGCATGCATAATCGCCCGTAGCAATCACACCATAGCCCCGCTTCGGGCGGCTATGCAAGAGAGTAGTACAGTCGAACATTGGAACTGTTAACTTCTCCGTGGCACCCTCCCAGCGCCCACGCGGACGCCCGAAACCGCCAGAGAAGCCAAAGCTCGCGCTGATACTCAGTGGGCCATGCAAAAGAGGGCTTACCTTCACTCGAAAGCTAAAGAACACAGCAAACACAACCGTTTACTTTCACATGACATCGTATCAGTTATTTTGCCTAGTAGGTGCAGTGCGTACGCAACGCGCTGGACCTCGATCCGCGCTATGCCATCTACCATTGTTTGATGTACCGAGTTTCAGCACAATGCTACCATCGTGTGAAAAAACATGATGCCGAAAGGAATCGGGCATTTCTTTTCACGTGTCAATACTGTTGTTTTTTCACTTCAAATGGTCTCACCACCTGCGTTCTTTACCGGCTGTATTTGTACAGATTTTCACGTCTCGCTCGTCATGGTTCCTCACCACCTTGTCCAACCTTATAACTTACACACTCGCATACACCTGTCAAACGAACTAGGAAATTATTGAATTGCGCCACAGCATCTTTACACGCACCGCACCGCACTGCGATCTGCGACGCAAGCGGCCTCCATAGCCCCTATTTTTCCAACGTTGCCAGGTTGGTACGCCGTAATTTGCGCTAGATCTGGCCCAAAAGTCTCGTGGAAAGTGCTGGCTGCAATGCGCGAAGTACCATCATGGCTGAGAACACGATTAGCAAAGGAGTGGAGAGGGTTTACACGGGAGTGCCGCCGTCGCATTCGCTATAGTCTTGGTTGTAATAATTTTATGGACCGAGTGGAGCAGGAAAGCGTCTGCCGGCGTCGCATACGTAGGGTATGAAAGTGGATTCCGCCTACAACGGCGTAATTTTGACCACCTAGGGATCTCAAACGTGCACTGACAACGCACAGCACGCGGACGCCCCTCCATTTCACCTCCTTCGAACTGCAGCTGCCGGAGGTCGGCTTAGCAGCCGGGTACTCTGTTTGAGTAGCCGCTTTCGCTCCCCATTCGGTTCAGCGGCGTTGAACCCCTTTAGTTTTTGCAGCAGCTCTAAGCCGTGCATTTCATTTTCGAAATTCCCCGAAGAAGGGGGTACTACTTCATGCGGAGGCTGCCAGGCACTAGATATCTTGGTTGCTAACAGCCCGAACTGCTACACCTCGAACGAAAAATTACAGGGGTGTGCTTACATCTGCTTAAGAGCGGAAATTGTAAAAGCCACTTTACAGGACTGTTCTCACTAACTGCAATCGTCATTGTCCTCCCTGCTGACATCACTGCTGCTGTTATTATAATATCAACTAAATGCACCCTCATTATCTACTGCCATCATTCTTACCAATAACTGCAATGTCATTATCATCCTAATATCATCATTATCATTATGGCTAACTGCATCGTCATTGTCATCGCTACTATCGTCCTCACGCTAGGCAAGGAGAATTACGACAAAGTTCTGACGACCTCGGCGTGGTGATCTGAGAGATAGAGGTTCGATTCACAGTGGAGATTACTCTTTTTTCTATAGTGCTAGTTCGTGCAAACATTTCCTGCGAACATTTCGGCCGCCTAATGCCATGAGATGCTTTCGCCATAAAATCCTACTGGACATCCAAAGGATGACTATCCCTTGAGCCGAAGCTAATCTGCCGTGAATAAATTGTTGATCAACTTATTTTCAGCTAGCGCTGGCGTGGGCTCATGACCTGTATGCAAGATTCCAGGGAAATATTAAAAAAACATTTTTTTTTTTTGCTTTCCTGAAACTCAATTCTAATCCGGCAGAAAAATATGCACTCAACTGCCGCTTTGACTGGTTTAGTCAAAGGCAAACACAAGGCGCCCCTGGAGAAACATGAGCATGGTCGCCACATCCTGATGTCGCGCGCGGCGGCAACATTGTATTGTAGGTGTTCAAAATGACGTTTGCATGTGAAGCCTAATTTTAAATTGCAAAATCAGCCCATTATTACGACCACTGTGTTGATTGTTCCAGAGCACCGTTCATGTATCTTCTGATCTACTTGACTTCCGCACTAATAAGCTGGTTTATCGTTAAAAAAAAGAGACCACTGGGGAGATTCGTCAGCTCAGCGGCATTTTTTTTCATGGTATTTCCATTTTTCTTGGGAGGAAGGGGTGGGTGCTTGCAGGGCTCTTGATTTTCGTGGCGCATGAATTTCAAGATTACAGAGGTGCACGTAAGTCTGCTTACGTGAAGAATTGCAAAAATATTGCAAGTTCCATGCCTAGTTCCGCTGTGAGTTCTGCGTTTTGTTGCCTAATACTTTTGCTTAGTCGCCATTGTTATTGGTCAAATTCGGATGAGGGTGAACATGAGGGGTCAAGGGTAAAATTATCGGATGGGCCACATAGCCACCACTGATTTGGCAATACTCAAATAAGATTACACATCACGTTTGGTCAAATTCAGAAGAAGTCGAATTTTGAAGGTTCAGGGAGGCCACATTTCTGGGGTGGCACACATAAGTATGAAGCCCATCTCTGAACTGGCCATGCTAGAATTAGGATATACACCGTTTTTGGTCAAATTTTGCCCATGTGCAATTATTGGATCCGAGAAGCTAAATTTTAGGAGTTTTCCACCTCAATTTTCAGGTCACCACTAATTCGGCCACCGTCGAATTATGTTCGACCTCAAGTTTGTGGAAATTCTGAAGAGGTCTAATTTTGGTAGTCCAAGGGCCAAACTTTGCTGGGGTGCCCATCCGAATTTGGAAGCGACCATCGATTAGTCATATTCTCATTAGATTTGATACTAAATTTGGTACTATTACGTGAAATAATTACCCGTGCAGTGAATCCTTCAAAGGTCATGCGGGCTTGCTCTGACAACACATTCTGACGACGTTTTCAAATGACGGCCCTCATGAGACAAGAAATGCTTTCGCATTCAAAAATATTCACAACACAAATATTAGGAGAGAACTCTAAGGGAAAGCAGAGAAGTGGGGAAGTAGAATGTAGTAATGTGCTGCCAGCCTATCATGCACAATAGAGACTTTACAAATCTCAGTAGATTTCGGTCATGCTCTTTATTTTTTCGAACTGCTTTTTCTCCGTGTTAAAGCAAATTTTCTAGTACCAAATTCTCAGAAGAGCTGCCGCTTGGTGGGTTTTGCCAACGCTAACCGTAGCAGCAAGATAGCCTAAAATCAAGAGATGTAAGGTATGAGCTGGTGGTGTGATGTCATGAAACTTGGAGCTGATTTTTGAATGAGCCAGAGTATGCACGTGCAGTCCGTTTATCTGTCACGCTCAAACATATTTGCTGATTTTAAGTGTTGAGCCACAATGTTTGCGCGATCAAGTCTACAACATCTTTTTTTTTTTTTGTATTGCAGGCAATGAAGGAGCAAGGGCTGTCGACGACAAGAAGCAGGATATTTTGTGTGGTATTTTCGCTGCTTCGTATTTGGTTTTCGATAGTACGCGGAACCAGGTGTTATAAGGCGAGGGCAGCTTACGCGTGCGTAACGAGAGCTCCCTGCTAGGCTCTCAACAGCTGGAACCACAAATAAGCCGGTTCGTCCAGGAAACAAGGCGACGCTGAAGTATACAAGTTGAGAAATGGTCCGTGTTAGGGTGATTCGAATGTGCGTGGCACTCCGACTTCGTGCAAGCGCTAAAAGGATCTGATTACGGATTTTACAGTGAGGTTTATTGAGGTGGTCCTATAAACTCTTTGCGGGGGCAGATCAATACCGTTATTGGAGGTCGCCCTACTGTTGCTCAACTGGGGCCACACGAACTAACCCCGCAAAGAAACGTGATGAAAGGAACTTTCCCCGCGGTGCGGGCAAGTACCTTCGCTGCCCTGGCATAGCTCGAAAACGGTGTAACCAGTCGAAGCGTGCTTGAGGTTTAGCTGCCGCGCATAAATTTTTAATGTATTTTCAGAGCAGCTCGATGAGGACGAGTATATTTCACTTCCGTAGCCTTACTATACTTTTAAGCTTGTTAGTCATTATAATCGCTCCCGCTCATTTACTTCATGGTGCTCGACTACACACGGGGCAAACCTGGCATGGACCGAGTGACACTCAGCGGTGGAAAGCATTAGAAATGTCCTGTTTTGCGTCAGCGTCTTCATTTCAAAAGTTCGAGTGCTAGTGTGGGGTTCTAAGGAAACGGAGGATTTCGGGCAACGTGAAGGTTACTTCAGCATTCTCCCACGGCGAACTGAATATATCCTTGTTTAAACAGTTGCGTCTCTCCGGATAGTTTTCGAATGAAGAATTCATGGATCAATTAATTTGGTGCAAATACAGTAACCTTGAATGTCGTGTTTATCGCGTAAAATTTCGGAATTTATTAATTCACTCATTTCTAAAGGCTCATGATGTGACGTTCAGCGTGTGAGCATTTTGTTCTTGCGATTCTTTGCGAAACAAATGTGCTGCTACACAGATCATCGGAAGAAGTAACTCGTTTTCTGTTTACTTAAGGTATCTTAGTTTGTGATGCACTTGGGGAAAAGAAACGATGGTTAAAGAATTGAATTGAACTCCCGTACTCCTCCCTTATATAAGTCTCGACCATCACAGATCGTCATGCTCCTCCTCGCTATCCCTACACCCGTCATGCTCATCCTCTCAGCGAGCTCTAACTGCGCTTCAGTGCACCACTTCAGGGGTGCAGTCCTTGCACCACTTCTACTCGACCCCCCCCCCCCCCCCTTCCCCCTCCCTTTGCCGTGCGTAAGAAACCGTAGTAACCTTTCGCGCAATATTTTTTGTCAGCGATAAGGTCATCTTGTTATCTAATTCAATTCATGTCGACTCCTTATTCACATTTCCATCTTGCTTGACTTCTGCAGGTATCTGCGTCTCATCCTCAGAAATCAACTGCGTACAGCATGAACTGCTGAACTTTCCAGGCGCTCTTCTTGAATTAGCAACTCGGAGAGCGCCTCACGTTAGCTCCTAAAATAAAAAAGGCTCATTCGCATGCAGCCACTAAGGTCACGATAACAGGCAGATACTCCTGCCTAGAGCAACGAACCACGAGTAGCGCAAGCGTATTTCTGAACGTTTTTAAATACTTTCTCAAAACTGTAAAGGGCATCCAAAAGTGCAATATTTTTGTAGCAACGATTACGAATCAACAGCGGTAATTTCAACCCCTATACATGCTTTCAGTCATGGTGAGGAATACACTAGCGTTACAGTCAAATAGTCACAATGTCCAAGTGTTACGGAGGGACCACTAGCCCAAGTTTCAAAACAGACCACTGGAACAAACACGTGATGCCATCCATGCGCCATGGCAACAAGAACAAGAACGGTTGCGCGAAAAGGCACGCGAATGACATTACCGTGACTAAAAGGCTCAACAAGCTCCATTCAATGGCAGTCGGAACGACGGCTTCGAATGACTAGTTTTGAAGTTTTGGCCATAGCACCTGACTAGCGCTACAACCGCCCGACTGAGCAGCACACAAATAGGCTGTGATTCTGCTTAAAACGTCAACAATAGCATATCACGGAAATTGACAGGAATAGCATTAATGAAAGATTTGAAACTGATCAAGAACAGTGGATGCGGGATAACACATGGATGCTAACTAGAAATACAAATAAAGAGAGATAGACTTTCCGGCTCGGCGTCTCTCGTAGCCTGAGTCGCTTTGGGACGTTAAACCCCACAAACCAACCAGACTTTCCGGCTTGCCGAATTGCTGAAATAGGTATTCGGAAATCATTCAGAAAGGGGCACAATTCAGAGAAAAAAAAGGAAGTGTACGAAGCAGTTTCCTCAACGAAGGAGCATAAACATGCACCTTAAATGTAAACGCTATTTACTTTCCTTTTCATATTGACAAACTGCCTCTACAATCGAAGAAGACAGGCCAAAACGCACCGGTGTCGCACGTTATCCTTATTACTGTGTCAACCCCCCCCCCCCCCCAGTGCGACACAACTAAAAAAAAAAAAAAAAGGTAAATGCACTGGAATATTCACATTTCTTTCCGCGACAGTTTCAGGCATTCCTAATTGTTTCAGCAGAGAAATGTCAAGCATTTATTCTAAATTGCGTTAAGAATTTTATTTTTCAATAACATTGTCACTGCGATTAATAGCTAAGCGAGCGAGAAAAAGAAGTGAATCTTGAGCGTATCGTGTAAGGATGACGGACAGAGAAAACAAAAGTGAAACGAAACTACGCAGTATTAACGTATGGTGTCGAGGAGGGAACGAGCAAGTGCGAAGTAGGCTGATATGGGCTCCGTAGCACACATATAGGTGCAACAAGTAAATAAATATTAGAAGAGGAGTGAATAAAACATTCACGAGTAAATAAGCTCACGGCGTTCCCCAAAGGCAACAGCTTCCTTCTGCTCGAAGTAGTGCAGGCGCTGAGTCGGCGAAGCAACTGATTTCGCGCACAGTGGCAGACAAGCTTCCTGCTTCATTCATTTTAATGCGCCCCGTTCAGATAGTAAAGAAAAATAAATACAACGACCGCGAAAAGAAGAAATGGATGCGATAGCGATTCTATAGAGAGAATAAGAAAGCCCTGCGAGAATGGAATCATTTTTTTTGTGTGTATGTGCCTCAAAATAGAAATAAATGAAGAAGCAAGCCGTAAACAGCTGCCTCAAAAACGGGTTGCACTTTCCATATGAAAAGGCATTCTCTCAAGCATTTTGATGCTGGCTTTTATTTTTTGTTTCCATTTAACTTTTCTGTGATTGTCTAGGATTTCTTGACGCCTTGTCGTTGCTCATGGAATTAAATCTGTATTGTTGCGAAAGAGCTTGTTTTTAACTGTTTATGTTTATTTCATTCCATTGCTGCCTCTCTGACATTTTTCCAGCTGACCAAGTTGGGTGAAGGTTTGGCTCTGACGCGTATATGTAGAACGAAATAATTATGTGGGGTCCATTCCATTCGCCTGGAATAATCATAGGCGTTCAAAGAATTCTGTAACAAAAATTGTATACTTTGCCCGTATGCTCATTCGTATTCCTCGTTCTTGCTTCATAATGTACTTTCTACTGTCTAGATGTATTTTTTTCCTCCTTACTTTAAAACTCGCATATACTATAGGGCCTAATCGGCAAATCAATCTTTTTTTTTACCATTATTTTCGCCAGCGGCTACGTTTGGTGAACAAGAAGTTGTCGCTCATATGCCATTTCATAGATGCGAACGAGACACATAAAGCTTAAAACGGTACCTGCTTAGTGTTTGCCATGCACGTACCGCAGTCAGATTATCAAAAAGAACATTTTTGCTTCTACCTGTCGATGTTGATTTGTAGTAAGGAAGTGATTATTCATTAAGATCCACCTAACCGCAGGCATACTATAAAGCGCCAGAAAAAGCTTACCAGAAACATCGTAGTTAAAGGAAAATTTGCCCTACTAAGGCGATCAAACCCAGGACCGCCTCCTTTCCGGGCAGTCACAGTACCAACTAAGCTAAGCAGGAAGGCAAGCAGATGGTAGGGCGAGAGAGAAGAGATCAATAACTCGAGGTTGGAAGTGTGTTAGTCCAAAGGTAAGTGGAAAACTCCAAGGTGGAGTAGAATGATGATTTCTGACGCATATGAGAAGTATAGTGAACGTTTGAATATACAAGAATGAGCAGTGAGTAGCATTGAAAGGTAAAAACAGCTCAAGCATGCATTACAACGCACAGTTGTGTTTAGCCAGCTGCAAGAGCTTCCAGCAAAGGCATTTTCTCCTAGACGGACATAGAGCGAAACAACGTTTTTCGACACTAAAGTGTTTCACATGTTCACGCCAGTGGGGTCACTGCACGCTTTGTATGTCACAACAGTTTAACGCTTTCAGGCTTGCCCACGCGACAGAAGACGAGAGTGCTGTAGTGAGAACACAGCAGCACTCTCGGTAATGGACATCGCAGCAAAAAAGTAGTCCTCACCCTGTGGCCTGTCCTGGTGCCGTTGACTGTGATGTTGGTCTTCCCTGCTCGGATGGTGTACTCCACAGGTACCGCCGGCGGTCTGGAGGCCACCAGCGTCGGCCACCACGAGTCTGGCTGTGAAGAGGACGTTGCCGTAGTCGTATCGCTCTCGACGGCGCCATTCGTTGGTCCTCCTTCTCCGTCCAACGTCGATACTTCTACAGCGTTGCTCTCAAAGGTGCGCGCCGCCTCCGCAGACGTACCGTCGTGTCCGGAATCACTGCCTTCAATGCAGCCGGTGCCTTCGTTACACCGCGAAGAGTCTTGCGTCGGACCAGCGTATACGGAATAGTCGAGCGAATTGTCGTCTAACTGCGCCTGGACATGGTGCGTGCATATCGCTAAACACGCCACCAGCATGAAGGTCATGTGGATTCTGAGGGGCGCATGTGCCCCTCTTTGGGAGAGAGGCCGCCTTCTAGTTGCCCTTTCTTGATTCATGGTTGAAGAAAGGAGTGAGCTCGGCCTATCAGCACAGAGCAGGTGGGCTTCAGGGCCTGAAATGATTGAGAACAGCAGGGGCAGGTTTCAGTCACTGAGCGGGCTGCGGAAGCAAAATTTCTACTTAATATTTTCCCCTGACCTAAGGTTAACCTGCATATGGGTAAAAACTTCAGTTGTGCTCAGTTTCAACTATCATAATTTAGGAGCAGCGCTTTCCTCTTGACTGCTCACACTACTACTGTCAGGTACGACCTTGCAGGCCCTGAGAAAACATTGCCCGAAGCTATATTTTGTATGAACTGAAATGAAGTTCACTTCCACAGGATGCTTAGCGCTACATTGCCGCGAATCTCTATTTTCACTTTTGTTCCTTCTGCACTATTAACATGGAAGCAGTGCGGGTATTGTTTGATCAGAGGCTACAGTACAAAGGTAAAAGGTAATGTCAGTGAATTGCTGTGCGGGTTGATAAGACCGGCGAGCTGGGATAGTTGGAATGCTTTCATTTTTAGAAATACCAGTGCAAAATGAAAGACGATAAAGAAAAGCGCCTCGTGTTTGTTCGTTCGCTCCTTTGTCCTTGCTCTTTGCGCTGGTGTTTCCAAAAGTCTCCAAAAGTAAACTGGGCTGGCTGAATCAAAGTGAAAGCTTCGTGTGATCTGCTAGCCGTCACAGTCTGGTCTCAGACGGTCCCGTGAAGTGCATGCTTGTCAGGATTTGCATTATTATATTATGTACAGCGAGGCAGTTGAAATTTTTCAATGATGCCTAAAACTCTCACGAGACAATAAATCACACGATCGTCTAAAATTGAGGTCACGGTTGTTTCTTGCGTCATACGGATGCATTCAAATCCAACTGCGTCTATATACCACATGGAAGAAGCGCTCGTAGAAATAGTTTTAGGTGAGTTCGGAATGCTTCAACACTAACTCCCAAGAAGCAGGGCATTATTAAAGTTTGCGTGCTTGTTTTTCTTGTTTTCGTTCCTGGCTTAGCGTATGACGCACACAGAACACTCTTTTCGATTTTTTTTTTTTACCCCGCTTTAATGCGACATCTTGTTGGTGTTCCTCCTGAGGTCATTGACCAGGAAGTCCTCGCACAGCCACTTCACGGCACAGCTTACCCTTAGGATATTTAAATTTCTTTACCTTACAAAAAGGTTTTTCTTTTTTTTTTTTAAGGTGTTGGTTGGGGGCATCTCGATAGTGGAACAGAAAAAAAAAATAGCGGTGGCTTAGGGAACACGGACCGATTCAACATCCTCAGCAGCACCTTCTTTCAATTTTTTACGCAGGAGAGTTCCTCTGCATTTCATCTTGCATAATTATACGCCCAGTTTAGAATTTGCGGGCAGTTTCACCCAAGCTCTTTATTCTCTTATTTTTACACATTTGAGCTAGTCGTACGTCTTCCAAAACTTAATCAAAAGGAAAGGCAAGCGCTACTAATAACTGAAGTTTATTTGAAAACTACATAGATAACGTACTCACCGGAGACTACCAGAAGCATAAGTACTCTCCTCCCTCCCCCCCCTCATAGAAAGAAAAAAGAAATCAACCTAAAATGTCACAGTTAGGAATCTAAATACGAACCAGTCCACTAATGGATGTTTACCGAAGGCGTGCTTACGCACGTGTCGCTGTTTTTGGGAATGTATATAATAGACTGCACACAGTTTCCTTGGTAATTGGTTTTGACGTAAGAACGTAACCTTAGCCCTGTTAAAAAGAGGAGTACATGTTTTTTGTTGTTTTATTCGACTGATTCTTTTTAACAGAGCTAAGGTTATGTGATAACATAAGGACCAATTTATAAGGGAGTTGTATGAGACTTGTTATATTCACGAGGACAGCGACACGTGCTGAAGTGTGCACGCCTTCAGTAAACATCCATAACTGAAATTTTGTATCTGGATTCCTAACTACCATTTAGAGATTTGGGGGGGGGGGGGGGGGGCTTAGAGGAGAGGGAAGCCATGCACTTTTCATTCTTTATTGAGAGTACATTATCTATGTAATTTTAAATGAAATTCACTTGTCAGTAACATTGTTCTTCCTTATCTTCTGCGTCCCCTCTAACAGCGCTGGGTATAGCTTTCGAACATTTGCCTGTCGCCACACTTTTGTTAACGTAACGGTGCGCAATTCTTCGTTCAGCAACGCCTGATATATTTCGAGCGCTTCTCTGCTGTACGCACCCATTAACATTGATAATTTGAGGGCAAGACTTCACATGGTCCATGTTTGTTTTCTTAGAAGCGGTCAGCTTGAAGCACTATTTTATTATTTATCTGCGCTGTTTACCGTAATTATAAAATCTTTCGTCGATTTGTGAGTGTGCTTTTATTAATATTGGTTATTATTATTGTTTTGTAAATTATTCGATATTGAAGGTTTCTTTAACAAATAACTTCACTCCCTAACATTTTATGGGCAGTGATAATAAAGACAATAACGCGCACCATGCAGTATATGACAATGAAGGACGACTAGTGCACTTAGCTTAGATTGCAGCGCCACATTTGAAGGCACCAGGACTCCTAGTACGAGTGCTGAAGTGAGACGCAAACGAAAGAAATTTGAAATGCACCTGGAATGTTCGATTCCCCCAGTGCGGATAACTGACTGCAGTAACTTTATTGCAGCCACCGTCCCCTGCAACCTCACCTATGCAAATATAGCAAAAAAAGAAAAAAAGAAAAAGGAAACAGTAAACTTATTCTGAAGCCAAGAGCGATCACGGGAGCAACAAAGTGCTCATTTTCTAGCAGGCCCAGCCCCTTTGCCGTGTTGTTCTTACGTCACAGGCGTACCTGAAGAACATGACCATCAAAATAGCATCGAGAGATTGATTTGATTAACGTTATGAAAGTAGTGATAAGAAAGTGAGGTCGGCTTGCGTCTAGTTTACTAGATAGCCACTACGTATATTTGCTATGATCACTGTTGCTCTCCTGAACAATTCCGGGGTCTCGTCATTGGCCAAAACTTCGACTTTAAAACTTCTGGCACAACTTGTGGGTCTGCACTGCGTATGAGAATGTTACCACATTTACCAAATATTATAAATGCTGCACCGACTTTGGAAGACTGTGAGAAGCATCGGTGCCGACTCACTGCACGACATATAACGGCTTTTCTTTTTTCGCGAAATTAACGCTCAGTTCCTCAGCAGAGTGGCTTTACCACTGGCTTGATTTCTCGATATTCCGGCTTGATTAAAATCTTTCTTTCAGTGACTAAAAAGAAAAACCTTAAATGAAAAGACAACAGGATCATAGCTTGTACTGCCGCAGTAGAGGGTGTAAGTGTGTAAAGTAAACGTAATGAACGTTTACTTGATGTAGCGACGTCATAAGTACAGTTTACTGTACTATACCACTCTCCGAAGATATGACATAGGTACTTGCAGTATTAACATAGCCAATACTAAAATCTGTGTTTTCCCTTTCAACCCAGTAAGAAGGCAGGTGTGATTAATTTGTTGTTCCCCATTGCAAGACACCAAAAGGGAAAGGGACTTCTTTAAAAGCATGGTTGGTGCGGCTAACTGACAGGTACGCGCGGTAACAACGGCTCAATATATTTGCGTCTATTATTTAGGTTTATAATGCAAGTGCGGCAAAAAAAAGCACCTTTGGCTAACGTTTTAGTCCCTTCGAACATTGATATAAGACGCACAACGTCATAGTTTTTTCCAGCCAAGGAGATAATTTTCTCTGCACGTGAAACAGTCGTGAGACAGCAAGTAAACAAGAGTAATTAGAAAATGTACGAGGCAAAGTGCATCTCGTGTTAAATTTCGCTGCGCAAAATCAATTCTATCCTTTACCGTCACCTCGACGACAGTAACTTAGTAACCACCAAGGAAACACTTCTGAAGCAATTAACTTGCTTCTCAAGCCCCAAAGTTCACCAATTAAAACTACTCTGGGCGGAAAAAGCAGGTTTCTGATAAAACGTCCAGAACTTAGAACTTTTTAAGGATGCTGGCGCAAAGAAATCTAATGAGAGACTTGAAAACAAGATCGGCTTCGGTGACACGAAGCAAGACGCGAAAGGTACAAGCCAAGCCAAAAACTTTGACCGAAAAGTGAGTAAAGCTGCTATAAAAAAGCGGCAAGTGTCGAATCCAGGAGTTGCGCACGGTGTCGGTCCTCCAGGTAAACTTAACGAGATAACTTTTCGATTTAGAAGTTAGGAACAGGCAACTTTTTTTTTTCATGAGATTCATCGTCTTCCCAGTAAAATAAACACTCTAAGAACGTCAATAAAACCAGAGCGGCGAACTCATGTTTTCGAGTTCCACCTGCAAAGAGCAATAAATAAAAGCTCTGAAGCGGGAATGAAAGCCAGCGGTATAACCATGCGCAGGTAAAAAAGGCTCAGTTTCTCTCTCTTATGTGCAGTGAAACTAAAGGCCACACGAATCGCATCGCTTGCCGAAGAAGAGTTCGAGCAAAGTTTTGGTTTTACCTGCACCGGTGATAAACGATGGTGATAGCGGCGAAACAAAAAATGCACTACGTACGTAGCGACCAAAACAGAAACACGGATACGTGTTTGCAATAAGAGCGTTTGCGCGTATGGATGCGATAGCACTGCAGTCCTACAACTTAACAGTTTTCGAAGGAGCTTTTCAGCATGTATTCTGCCACAAGTTTATTCTGCCACAACCGGATACAACATAATAAAAATTTAGCTTTCTCTCTACAAAAAACACCAATGCAATGCAGTCAACTACGCGTAGACCGATTCTCATGAATAATCATATTGGTTGTTCTAGCGGGACAACACAGGATGTGGTAGGCGAGAGAATGAGGAGACTCACCACTCCTGAATCAGATTTACCTCGGCGTCACGAGCATCGATCGACGTATCGACGTCATTGGCTGAGGGACCTCCTATCAGGGGCCTCTGTCGCTTTTCCTGAGTTGCTTTTCCGACGATATTATTGTATTTAAAGTGTGTTTCTGCGTATTCGACGTTTACTGCCCCATTCAAGGTGGAATCTAGGAGCTTTACCGCAATGTCACAGTTTCAAGGCGCCCCGCCGTTGTGGTGCAGTGGTTAGGACTTTCTACTGCTGTGATCAAAAATGCGGGATCGAATCCCGGCCGCGGCGGCTGATTTTCGATGGAAGCGAAAAGCAAGGCGCTCATGTACTGTGCGATGACAGTGCACGTTAAGGAACCCCAGGTGGCCAAAATTTCCGAAGCCCTCCACTACGGCATCTCTCATAGCCTGAGTCGCTCTGGGATGTTAAACCCCACAAACCAAACCAAACCTGTTTCAAGGCATGCAACTGGAGGGAAATATTTCTCATCCCTCTCGAAAACTAGTCTCCGACTTGACTACCCGATGTATGCTGCATGCAACGAGGAATCGTAAAATATTGCCACGAACGCTTCACGATGAAATGGTGCATCACAATTTTTATATGAATCTCTGAAAAACTATAAGCAGGTCCGTCAGCGGCGAGTGTACAGGGTGTCCCAGCTAGATGTAATCAAGCTTTTAAATCATACAATGTGCCTTAGGCCAGGGAAACCAATTAAGGGTCGTTCAATGTCGTCTGAGAGACCGCAGTATTTTCTTCTATCAGGAAAGTTAATTTATCAGTAAAAACTAATTAGCTGACTTTTTAATTATCAGCTTGAAGAAAACGTTTCGGTCTAAAGGTCGCAGATTTGCACGATAAAAGGCTAGTACGTTGTTTCCAACATCCTGGCGTTTACGCAAAGTACTTTTTTTTTTTTTTACCGGCCTAGAAAGATACCTCACGGAATGAAAAAAATAAGATTACGCAGAACAACAGTGCTACGTCAATGTCCCGACATGCATCCCTGATAAAAAAAAATCTGCTTTTCACATTAGCGCTCTATCTGTTGAGCTTGATGTGTGCACTGGGCGATTGATTTAGAGTAGTGGCTGGTCACGTGGCAGCTTTCTTTGAAAGCGGATAAATAAAGCGACGGAAATAATAGATTAATAGAAACAACGTAATTAGTTGCTTTTCCGGTCGATATTTAACCTTTGTATTGGCAATGTCTTCATCAAGCCAATAAATAAGAAGTTATAGCTAACCTGTCTTTACTACTTACCTTTTGCGAACGAAGAAAATATTTCAATGAGCGACTCTGAACATCTTTTAGCTAATTTTAATGGGCTAGTTCTGCAGAATTCTTTAGAACTTTGGTTACATTTAGCTGGGACATGCTGTATATAGATGCATGACGTATCACATTGTCTGACGTGAGGGTGACAGCGCCGTGATAAGGTCGGGATGAGCGCAGTGATGCATCGTGGATAGTTGTCTTGCTTTGTGCGTCATACGGCCGCTCGATGACATCATCATATTTTCTTTCAGAGCCATCTTTCCAGCAGGACGACTGAATGACACCGACTGCTTTTCTCGTAACGGGGCAAGTAGTGAGTTCTCAATAAAAATGAGAATAAAGAGTGTTCGTTCTAAGAGAATTGTAAATGTTTGAATACATACGCACCGATATCATTCACTGTTGTTCACAGAATATACTGGCTCACTTTATAAACAAGTCTGAATATTGCTGAGCTGTAACAGTACACTGGCGAAATATTCAACTTCCGCTCAGGTGAAGAATACGGAGGAACCTTCTGAGAAGAGAGAAACAACAAAGGGAAATGGAGAGTGCAATACGGAAAGAGACACCATAAAAAATCAGTTTTTTTTTTCGCTGGTTCTTTGTCGTCATGCAAGAATAAATTACGGATGTATCAGCTTGTGCCGCATTTCCCAATATCGATCTCAGTGTGTCCTGACAACCCGCTAACAGCGCATAACGTTTTGTCAGTAACAGGCTTGGCTGACGACAGCAACACTCTGACACTGCAGTTGGTGGGCTCCCTTCGGCAATATGACACGAGAAAGCATAACATTACGAGACCGCTACATTGAGCCTATTTGTCTCATAACATATGAATGCCAAAAATGAGATAGTAAGAGAAACTGCCACATTTATTTCTACTCGAATGGAAATAGAGCTCGCGTATACAAGAAAGGGCAAATCTCGCTAAAAAATGCTGCACGTTTTCGGGCAAATGTTATACCTACACAAGTTTCCTTCAATACCGTACGTGTTTGTTTTTTCTTCATTGACAACTGTACTTTACATGTGCTTTTTGACCAGCGTAAATAGTCAGCCTGAAGTGTCTGGGAGCTAGTTCTTCTCTTTTATACCGCGTTTCGAAACCCTTAGGGAACAAGCACGATTGTGGTTTTGGAATTTCACTTCTCGGAAACATTACTTCCTTCAGGCAGAGCCGTACTTCATTCCTTGCTGTGTGGAGCTGGCTGTTCCTTTTTTCTTCGTTTTACGAAGCAAAATTTTCTCTATGATATGTAGCAGCCAAGGGCAATCTGGCAGGCCGCTTGACCTTCAACTAGCCAGAGGTCACATATATAGCTTAACCATAATAACACCTATGGTGTACCACCACTTGACCTTTGAGTTTCACTTTTGACGGCAGATACAGCATCACGTGTTCCCTCTTGTAGTTGACGGTGTCTTTGACTCAATAGTCTCGTCATATTTAGTCGCTACAACATGTCTACCCATGTCAAAACCTTAGTCCAACCAAAGCCTAACCGAGCAAAACGAAGGTTTCACTTCTCCTAACTTTGCAGCAGGATTAAACGTAAGCTATTTTTTTAAAGAATTCTATCTCCAGTAAGACACTTCTTTTGGCACATCGGGCTAAAAAAAAACGTAAAGAAAACAACTATTGGGCCAAATTATTGCTTTCTGTTTAATTAGGGCGAACGGGAATTAGTGAGAACTATACCTCACAAAATAAGACGGGTGCTAGCCCGCATGACCTACGACCTCCAAGATGGGGCTGGATATCAAGGCAAGGTTGCCGTGTCATCCGGGCTTGGAGGGACGTATGTGCCTTACCAACGATCTACAGGGTTGTGAGCTGCACCGAAGGGGACCCTGCTATTCGAGCAGTCGTCGAAGAAAAGCTCAAGGGATGACCTTCTCCGAATATCATGCCAGTATTTGTAGAGTATTTAGAAAGTTAATAACATATTCGATTAGGTTCGCATTATTTTTAAAATATGTTCTTTGATTCATTTCAAAAATGGAATCCGTCATTAATCGATTCGCTGTTTGAAAGTTTCAAATATTCGCACGCATCTTGTGTTTTTGGTCCCTGAAGCTTGATTCCAGAAGGTTCTCTTTTAGGTGCGAATCAGATTACAACAGCTGAGTCTAGTCTTCCTTAAGTAACTGAGATGTGACGTTTAACCTCCATGTCATTACGTCTACGCAACAATCCGCGTTTTAAGTGATTAATTTAACAAAGTTTACTTCTATGCCTGTCAGGACGCATTTTTGCAGCATAAAAGCTGCTAGAAAGTTTGACTTGATTGTGTTCACTAAGGTATTGTAGCACATTCTTGCACTTTGTTAATTCTTACGGACCTGTCCTCAGCCCTTTCTTGTCACTGGCTGCACATCCAGACTGCAAGGCAACTCAGGCATTTTTAGTGCAATCCCATTAGAGCTATTTAGCCGTTCTGGGTTGTCTAAAGCCTCCGGGCTCGTGGGGCGGGGTCGTGTTTGTGTCGTCTGTTTTTGTGACGCCATGGAACCACGTGTTATCCCCACCTTCGTAAGAGCTTCCAACTTGAGGCACAAATTTTGAGAGGGCAGTCGAATACACCGTAGCACTTGGATACCAAGTCAGACACGATACTAGTAGGCTATGCAGGCGCATTTGTTCGTCTGGGCTTTGCATCTATTTCGCGTGGTCTTTGACATAGATTACAACAACGCGGCGATAAGTATGCGCAACCCTAAACTGAAGAGCTAACGCGCCTAATTCGCATTCTTTGTAAAGAAGCTATTTTTTGGTGAGTTCTGTGACAGGCACGCTTGTGACGCAGAGTTCAAAAGTGAAAACAATGTGCTAACGTTGCTCCAGCGCACGCATTAAAACCACAGATTGGTTTGCGTCTTGGTTCATTAAAATTCCTTGCGCAGTGCCGCCGAATACTTATATATGGTATGATGAGTACAAGCGTTCAGGTTCGCAGCTTATTTAGCGGGGAATGCTTGGAAAAGGTTATTCATCCTACTTTTAGCACAAAATGAACACTGTGAACAAATGCGAGTTTTGCCTAAGTTGCCCTTGCACCATTAGAATCCATCATGGTCGTCGTTTCTTTCCGTGCAGCTGGGCCTGGATATTTTATAAGCCCTCAAGACAGTCCCGGCAAATTAGAAAAACTGCAATTGCAACGCGTTCTAGAACTGAAGGCTCGATGCCACGTCTCATGAAAGCAGTGTTCGGGATCGCAAGACGCAGAGGAATGAAAATTGTCTTGGCGGCAACAACCTTCAATTGATCCTTTCAGTCATCACTTCTTATTGCGATATAAACAAACTTTGTTGTCGAAATAACATTTCCCAGCCTCACCAAAAGCTATTCGGCAGTTTTCCGGCAGAAAACTGGCAATTAAATGCTTAATCTAATGGGTAAAAAGTTAGATATGAGAAATTGGTTAACCAACTCACTATATATACAACTGTTCTCCTGTTTGCTGATTTCCACCAACACTGGGACGATTGTTCCAGAGATACTGCCATAATTAAACATTCGATGCATGTTTCTTTGAAACGCATGGTCGGTATGTGTTAGTATGGAATTTAACTCTGTGTTCCCGTATACGTGTGCAGCCATGGACAGGGGAACAGCTGCAGCCACTCGGATTTGCATCTAGATTGGCGCTGCATCTCTCTTCTTTCGCTCTGTAATCAGGTGGATGTTTGTGCAACTATCACTGCGTAGTGACAACCCCCCCCCCCCCCTCCCCTCTCCCTCCTTAATGGTGCTGAAGTGCACCTGCATACTTGGAGCCGATGAAACCGTCACGGTCAGGGCTCGGGACTGGAAAATGGGACTGTTTTCACTGTGTTAAACCGAGTAGGTCGTGCGAAGTCTTTTGCACGAGATGAAAGCTGTTGTATATGACGGCATGAAATGCACAGCCTGAGAGTACAATGCATTATGAACGCAGAATGGTCTGCCTGGGTGATAGCTACGACGTTCTGTAGTCGTTTGCTGCGAGAAATTCGTAAGTTCGAATCCAATACACTCTAACGCTCCGACCGTTTTTTTTATCAGTCGGATCTCGGCATGTGCAAGCCACAAGGTTCTTCATTGGGTTTGACTGTGTGAAATAGAACTTTGAAAAAACCTGTGACACCTCACCAAAGCGCTATTTGAATTACCCCTTTCGCCAGGACACATCAACTGTGACGTAACGATTTGGTGGGCCAATATGGAGTCACGCACAACGACAGTTAACAAGCTGCTTGCTCGCCTGTGGTGTCGGTATGAGTGCTTACGCACTGAGAGGAAAGTAAAAGAAAAACGAATCAAGATAATGAAAGACGACAGTAAATTTTGACGTAGTTGTCGTTTAACATCACAAAGATACACGTGGTTCTATAGGGGACGTCGTAGTGGAGGGATCAACATCGCACAGCCCGCCTTCTTTCTTGCAGTTCAGCGCCATCGAAATATGCCCGCTTGGTTTAGATAGAATATGCTACCTTATGATCAGCTACCCAACACCGAAGCCACTGAACTACCACTGCGGGTAGAAAGCAAGAAAGAAGAAAAGAAAGCGAAACTTCTTGATAAATTTTTGAACACTGGAAAAGTCACCCAACAAACATAAATTTATTTAATTAATCCTGAAATAATAGCGAACACATTTTGCAATTATATTTTCGACCAATCTAACTATCCTTTCTCTTTGTCGTGCACACCTTCTCTTGAGCGGTGCCCCATTCCTGCTTTCTTATCCCCACTCGCCCAGAAGAAATTATATCCGTAATAATAACTTAAAGAGGACCGGTCCCGACGTTGACAACATCCATGGAAAACACGTGAACATTATCCGATCAATGCTCGCACTGGTTTCCAGCCACATCTGCAATCTTGTTTTTATAAATGGTAGTTATCCCCAGCAGCTCAAGATAGCGAAATTAATACCAATGTTCGAATAATTATAATTATAATAATTATCGACCGATTGCCATTCTTGCTTTTTTTACAAAATTTTAGAAAAATAATAGAAATAAGGCTATCCGGATATATTGAAAAATACAACATATTGACAGATACTCAACACGGCTTTCGGCACGGACTATCTACAGACACTGCTATAGTTTCTCTCATAGATTACTCCAGGCTGGCTGTCGACAAAGGAAAGTTTTGAGGCGCAGTTTTCATTGATTTCAGCAAAGCATTTGATTCCATCGATCCCTCCATCTTGTCTCAGAAACTCGAGTTGTACGGCACATCAGGACCTCCACTAATGCTTTTGAGGAGCTTCATTCGTGACCGAGAGCACATAGTATGCATCTAACAAAGCTCTCACTAACAAAGGGGTTCCACGGGGTTCCGTTCCAGGCTCTGTATTGTTTCTACCCTATATTAACGATTTACCATCCTGTTTTAGGCATTGTAATAGTATATTATACGCTTATGACTACACCATGATAACATCGCACCATGACATTTATCAGCGCATATCTAACCTTCACAATGGCATTAATTTTCTTGAGCATTGGTGCCACATTAACCGACTAACGGTGAATGTTACTAAAACTTGCTTTAAGATTTTCCACCCCCCCTCAGAAGCCATTGCCCGTCTCACCACTACAATACTTCAATTCCACTGCCATCGCGTCGCAAGACCAAATTTCGTTTCTAGGTGTTATTATTGACCATCACCTAAAATTTCATTATCATATGGCGGAAACTTGCAAGAACATTTCACATGGGTTCCGCGCACTAATCAAAGCCAGATCCTATTTCCCAATCCACACGTTACTATCACTTTACGACGCATTCGTCCACAGCCACTTAAACTACAGCATTTCAGCCTATCATGTCCATCTTTGTCCATTAATAAAACTACAGAAGCAAGCCATACGCATCATAACCTTCTCCCCTCGAATGTCATCGTCGAATATTTTGTTCATGGATTTGAATGTTCTACCCCTCTCGGGTCTTTATCTTTATAATATTGGTATTCTATTCTTTACGATTGTTCACCATCAGCTCCCGCTTAGAAGTTTTCCTGCCGACACGATAAAAAACAACAGCTTTACGCAGTTCGCTCTACGTAATAATTTTCTACTACCTGAGGTAGTAATAATTACGGAAAACAATGCCTTCAATCTTCATTATTATCATTTTGGAACTCTTTAAATTCCGACATTAAGCAAACTAGTACACTATCTTTGTTGAAGTTCAAATTAAAAATTTTTCTTCCTAATTTGTGATTTTTATGTTATTTAACTTTTGTGTGACGGAACTTGTTAGTGTATTTTTGTACCTTTTTCTGCATTCTATTTTTGTATCTAAATCTGTCTACTATGCACTTTCTACTACGTATTTCGTTGTTTATTTTCATTGTTGCTTCATATCACAATTTTCCTTTCAATAATATTGCTCTTTAAGTTGCCTATCAAAATCTATTACCATGGGAGGTCCCACCTGCGGCACTGTACCATGGAACCTATCGCTGTATATTCCTATATGTTGTTTCTTGATTTGAAAATATACTTTAAACTTCAATTTCAACAAAGTGAAAATAAAGCTGGAAGAAAGAAAGCCACAGTATTAGTGGCTCTTGAACGGAAGAGACAACTATATTTCCTCGCGACGACCAGTATCTAGTTTCTATAAGAGGCGCAGTTCCTGGTAGCCCACTTGGTTAATCATTTCGTCCAACACTAGGTCATCATGCTCAACGTTAAGTACAAGAAACAAAGCACAGGAAGCATCTGTGTATATGGCTTTTCTGCGGTATCTAGTGTCACGTGTCTTGAAGGGCACACACATTCGCAATTCTCACTCTATGTGTGCTGTTTGGCTATGTTTTACATAAGCTAGGATTCAAGTATCAAGCTATTAATGATTTCTTGAAGTCCGTAAAGCCCTTTCGCAGAAAATGCGGCTTGGTCCTGGCGGCAGCCTTTTCATGTCAGAAAGCCAACGACAAGGGAGACGCAACGCGAGCGTATCGAATGAAAATAAATTTAAAGAGAACATGTAATGTGAATTTAATGTCATCGGAAGTCTAAAACAACAAAACTTTATAGTCCAATTCAATTCAGTTTGGATTTTCATTTTTTACTTGAAGGCTTCCTGGATTTACCACAACCTTGCTGATTTGTTTTACATCGTAAGCGTTTCGCATAAAAAACAACAACTGAATTCAAGATAAAAGCTCCAAGGACGAAGTTTATGCAGCCCATACAAGAGAGCGCTACGTTTCTACACAATACTACATGGTTTCGTTATCATCGACATAATAAAAAGAAAAAGGCATAGGCTTGTAGTGGACCTAGTCATGCTGCTAAAGCACTTGACTAGGTCCAGGAAACCGCTACAAGGCATTGCGCATCATTTACTTCGATTTAAACAAAGTAACTGATTTTAAGCAAACAAAACTCAAACCCCCGATCTTAAGCCACGCTACTGATTGGGCCACGTGGGCGCGTTCACTTTGCTAAGGTACGATGAGGGGTAAGTATAAATGTGTGGAGTCGGCCTAATGGGAGTTGTGATGTCGCAATGTAGACCACACTTGTGCATATACGTGCCTATACCCATGAAACTAGCCATTCCCGCTATTGTGCGTTACTCTTCTGGTGTAACTGAAGCGTACGCTTAATTCCCCCCCTCCCCCCCCCCCCCGCGTTTAGCACCTAATTTGATAAAACATACTGTCAATTCTACCACTAAGTATGCTTCATGACATGCATGGTTTCGATATACCATTTACATTGAAGGTAATTCCTAATGCAAAAGTTTTATTACCGGCGTTCTTGAATTCGCAAGGGTGGAAGAACGGGCTAGTTGGTAAATCATCTTGGAAAGATGATTTATAGACGTGGGGCAATGTTATAGACGTGGGGCAATCTTTGCCCGACGTGGGCCTTGCCACGTGGGGCAAAGATTGCCCCACGTCTATAAGATTGCCCTGAGCTGTGGCAAGGCCTACGTGGGGCAAACCGGGCGTTGCCTAAACGAACGACTTATGGAACACTAAAACAGTGTTTACAATACTACAAAAAGAAATCTAGGTGTTCACTGCCTAAAATGTCCCTCTCAGTCCTGTGAGCCATCCCTTCATAAGTGCACCGTCATTGCGAGAAATGCGCATCAGTTCACATGTGAAATCATAGAAGCCGCTCACATTCTAAAGCTAGGTAAAAATTGTGTTAGCACACCCTCAATAGCCCTGATAAACGCGAGTTAGAATATTTGAACCAGACGCACAGTAGTTTTAATGTTTAGATTCCGGGTACACTCAGCCTCTAGTGGCCTGGCCTTGGTTGTTTTAGGTATTCTGTTTTTAAAGCCCTTTTGGTCTTGTAATGCTCTTAATTGTCCTTTTGGTTCTTTTATCGCTCTTAACGCCCCTTTTGTGTTTTTTATCGCTCTTAATGCCGTCTTTGGCTTTTATCGCTCTTAATGCCCCTTTTGGTTTTTTTCGATTTTAGTTTACGTATCTTCGGATCGTGCCATCTTTAAGTGGTTTTACCTATTGGCCTCCCCCTTTCTCGCTTCTTTATTTTTCATAGCCCTGCCGTTCTGCCTTGCTTTACCCTATATTGTTATCGTGCGCCTTTTAACTTTGCGTTCTGTGTTTTACGCCACGTGCAAACTCAGCAGTTGTTATCAATTCTTTCGCGCCCACTTTTCGTACATATATATTGTGTCACTCTCTAATAAAAAAACCAGTTGAAGTCAGCGCTGTGTTGTCGTTCCTTTCCTGTGTCTGCGTTTTGAAGTGCGCTATTTTGCTTTCCAAGAAGGTTCTTGAATTCGCCTATATATCTGTGAAGCCTCCTTAGAGCAAGCGCTCAAGAAATAAAAGCTTTACGCAAGAGAGATCAGCTAAGATAGTCTCAACTAACTAGCGCTAAATTTTGCTTTTGCGAGAATATCTGTGCTCAGCGAAGCTAAACAACCGCGTTATTTTTTCTTTTAGTACATTGTCCCGTGCTGGCTTAACTGACACCAGAATTCACGTATCTAAGTGGAGCATAAACTTATGTGTGTGTGTGGGCACAGGGGAAATAGCGCAAAAATAAAAGATGGCGCTCAAGTGTCATTGTCCTCACTACTACCAGAATTACTATTCTCACTACCAACTGCAATTTCATTATTATTATCACTAACTGCATCATCATTTTCATCTCCGCTATCATCCTCATGCTAACAACGAGAATTAGGATCGGTTACTCGCCAGCCCGGCGTGAAGTTGTTATCACGCTCGGCTGTTGATTGGAGCGATAGTGGTGGGATTCCCGGTGGTGGGAGACAGATTTTTTCTTTATATTTCATACGGCGGACACTCCCGGCGGACATTTCGGGCGGACATTTCGGGCGGACACATCTAACGAACGGACACGATTGTGACCACGAACCTGGAAATGCTTTCGCCCTAAATTATGTTAACAGAAGAGTCTTTGGGTATTTCACTACATATTCGGCGGCATTAAAAAACATGCTTTCTAGTCCGCAGCTATAAATACTGCACAGAGAGCGAAATTTCTAGTTTTAAACACGTCACAGCCACTGACTGTATAGAAAGTTACGATAACAATACTTTTCTCATAAGGAGCACTTTTCTTTAAAATTGAGGTATCAATTTTGTTTGTATTATCACCTTCACAATTACAGCAGATGCTGTTTACTTGTTGCTACAAAAGTGCATGCATTATAAATAATGTTGTGATTTTTATTCCACGTGGCAATTTTTGTATCACATTAACCAGGCTTTCACCAAAACACCTGCAGTAGCATTCATCAGCTGGTGAGCTCAGCAGCTTTGTACCGGTGCTAGCGGCTTATATTGGCTTTGTTGGCACTACTATTCTCACGTAACGCTTGAGAACTGGACAGAGACATGACCCTTATGAGAGGCTTCCCTCTTCATCTGACGAGCCGTGCAGAGCGAACCCACAGAACTTGAATGGGAAAGAGAACAATAACAAAAAGCGATCGTCTTTCTCCGGCGATTTTACGGCGCGCTCCCATGGCGACGATTGGGATACACAACAGAAGCGTGCAATAGTCCATGGCCGACAACAGTGAGCTCAACTTTCGAAGCGGCCATTCGTGGCCGCGGAAGAAACTGAGAGATACGGGAAAAGCGAGTGAAACGCCCCGTGATCAAACGAAATAACATGGCTGGACAGACAGTGCCCTTTTGAAGTAAGTGCGGCAGCAACGGACAGAAAAACGCGCACGAAAAAAAGAAGAACGTTTGCGGAAAAGAGACAACGGAGGAGCTTAAAAGGGCATAAATGCCCCTCCGTCTTTCGGAAACAAAACCAGGGCAAACTATAACAAATAAGATCCGGACATGCTTTATAATGAACTGTCTTTCTTCCCTGTTCTGGTTCTCTGTTTCCTTCACCGTTTTGCAAATGCTCAAACAACAAAGTGTTCAAGCAAACAAAGTGTCATATTCTAAACAACCGTCTGCTGGCCTCAACGCTGTGCTTGGGACTATTGAAGGAAACGCGCTTCCGACGGCCACTTTCTCCTAGCATCGTTCCATTCCTCGGGGTCTTTAAGCATAGCGATTGCGATGCTTGGACATAGGTGCTCGTTTCTTTAGTGGTACTCCTGCTTTGTAGGGCAACACTTTAGAGGTTTCTCTTACCAAGTTTATTTCGCCTGCATGCACTAGAATACGGAAGGAAGAGTAGTCGGGACTTATAATTTAGTACCGAACTTTACGAGGATCCGCCAGACAACGGCTACGAAAACTTCTCTAAATGAAGAGTGTGAAATGCAGCTGCAGGAAATTATTCGCATTGCTCTATTCTTTACCATCGAAAAAAAGCATTCTTCATAGACAGGTCTTCTCAGTAGACCACTTTAAGCATCCACAGGAAATGAACTAAACTTTATAACATCACGAAAGTTGTTCTGTTTAATTTGGCACTCTCCTTTTAAGGACTCGGAAGCCATAGATGCGTCCGGCTCCGTCTATTGTTGTTTAACGATCGTGAGCCATAATAAATAATCTGGAACAAGAGTGCATAACTTGTTTCTTCGACCGCGCAAAACAGTTGTGAAAATAGAGAGATAAATGCCTACACCCTAAACTACGCCCTTCTGCTATACCAAAAACGTAGTGACACCTTAGCATCTCGACGCTTTTCTTCAAGCTATTCCCTCCTACAATTATAACTGTTACCTTTGTATTCTTTCCTGTACTTTTTCCCGTGTATATTTACTAGGTAAATGTTGTAAGTAAAACAGAAGTTCCACGCAAGCTATAAAGGATGACTTCCTGACCTTGAACACAACCGTTCGACGCGGTGAAACCTGCTGAGGGTGTTTCCCCACTTGCAACCTGCACGTGAGGGAAAGCCAATCTTTCATCATAGGCAAGAATGATTGTCTCAGCGCAGATGGGACATTTAACTACAAGGCCCTGCCTCTGCCAGGAAAAGAATATCCTGCCAGGGGAAGAATAATTGAAGACATTTTCCGCCTGTGTTAAGTAATGGCTGAACACAGCACAGATAATATTTAGTAATCGTCGCGTACTGCTGCACGTTAGTGCTAACCGCATTTTCAATTTTATTGTCCTTTCATCACATAAACTACGCTAACGGTAAAATTATTGCAGCATGTTTTGTAAATTTCTGTGCAAGAAATGAGGTTAAATGCAAGCGCATATAAATTTCAGCTTCACGTAGTATATCACGTGGAAGCTTTATCGCCTGATAATTAGCTTTTCCTGAGGAAGTGTTTCCATTAGTGAGTCCTGTAAGGAAAAAGAAATTAGAACTCTGAGACCAAGTGTGCAACGGATAATCATGAAGGTGGGCCTGTGGTGGAATCACGATAGTGATTATGAGAAATGGACAATCGCTATGCTGTCAACCTTCTCGAATACATAAGCACAACTGGACTTCGCTCCTCCATTTAACTTTCTATCTCCTGCATCCCATTCCCCCTTTCTCAACTTATGCCTTGTGGCAAACTCTTCGAAAAAAAAAACAAAAACGTGTGCTTAAGAATAGAAATAGCGAAAGCTTCTTCACATAGTTGTTTTTACAAACTGCACCACCATTATAATCCTTAATGTCATCATCACTATCGCTACTATCATGATTATCAATTAAATACAACGTCATTGTCATTGCTACTACCATCAATATTGTTACGCCAATTACGCTACGCCGCTCGGCGGGGTGCATCTGAAAGAGGAGGACGAGGTGGATGCGCGAGGAATGGTTCTGGGAGAGAGAGAGAGAGAGAGAGAGAGAGAGAGAGAGAGAGAGAGAGAGAGAGAGAGAGAGAGAGAGAGAGAGAGAGAGAGAGAACTTTTAATGAGCATATAATCAGTAAAAAATACGCAGGAGCTGGGGCTCCGCTGGCAGCAGCTGACTTGCGGACTAGCTGGATAATACAGGCTTGCTGGTCCAGATTGTCGCTGGTCAGGGCCGCCTCCCACTGCTCGTGTGTCGGGCATGGCACTATTAACGTTGGGTGAGGATTGTCCTGGCATTCCCAAGAGATGTGATAGAGTGTGGGGCTTGCACCGCACCAAGGACAGTAACTCGTGTATTTTGTTGGGCTTATCTTATTTAAAATTTGAAGATTAGGGAATGTGTTTGTTTGTATTTTTCTCCAGTCTATAGCGTCCGAGGAAGGAAGGTGTTTGTGTGGTGGTGAGAAAATTCTTCTTTCTAACCGTAGGTGTTCCAGCCTGTCGCCGTAGGGTCCTAGGAGAGGGGTGAGGTAGGGATGGGGATCCGCCCGGTTTGTGAGAGCTCGGGCTAGACCATTCGCTACCTCATTTCCTTCTAGGCCTTCGTGTCCAAGTGTCCATGTAATTGTGTGCGTCTGGGAGATGGAACGTAATATTGCACACGCTCTTTTGTGAGGTTTTCCGGCCAGGTAGTCCCTGCAGGCTGGTTGGGAGTCCGTCACTACGTGTGATGACTTATTTTGGTTGTCTTGTGTTTTTATGGTGATGGCTATTGCCAGTGATTCCGCTTCCGCAGGATCCTTGGCATAGATCGAAGCCTGAATAATTGGCCTCTTCTTGTGGTCAACTGCAGCTATTGTGAACTTGCCAGGTTCGCCGTAAGCCCCTATGTCCACGTAGACAACTTCCGCGTCTTTAGACAATTGTTTTTCCAATGATTTGACTCTGGCTTTCCTTCGACCCTTTTGTAACTCATGGTGCATGTGCTTGGGTATCGGGTTCACATAGATGTTGTTTCTTGTGGATGTCGGAATTTGTGATTTGATCTCAGAAGTTCTTAGTGCCTGCCATAGCCCTAGTTTTGACAGGATTTCCCTACCCGCCTGCGTTGTTGTTAGGCGTTGTTTCTGACTCTGAAGAACCGCCTCCTTGAGCTCCTCGAAGTTGTTGTGCACTCCGAGTGCCCAAAGACGTTCCGTTGATGTTGTTGGCGGGAGGTTTAGGGCCGTTTTATAGGCTCCTCTTATGATAGTGTCAATGGCCCTTTTATCAGTGAAGCTAATTTCGTGATATGGGAGCCCGTAGGTAATCCTGCTAACGACTAGGGCCTGTACAAGGCGGAGGGTGTCCTCCTCCCTCATCCCTTTCCGGTGCTAGGTCACCCTTCTAATCATTCTGGAAATTTGGTTGACTGTGGTTTTGAGTGTTTTGATTGTATAATCCACTCTCAAATTGCTTTGCAACCACAGCCCCAAAACTCTGATCTTGTCCTTCTCTTGAATTATCTGGTCTCCTAGAGAGAGCTGAATTTCTCCTGGGGACTTGTAATTTCTTCTGTGTAGCCTGATAAGTTCGGATTTTTCTGGGGAGCATTGAAGACCACTCTCCCCGGCAAATTCCTCGACTAGGTCTATAGCGGCTTGCAGAGCTTCTTTTTGCGCCAAGGATCCCTGAGTAGCCCAGATGGTGATGTCGTCCGCGTATAAAGTGAAGCCAATATCAGTGCGGGTCAACAGTTTTTTTGCTAAATTTATCATTGCTATGTTAAATAGCATTGGAGAGATTATAGAACCCTGCGGTGTACCTTTGTTCGGCATGGGTACTTTTGGTGATCGGATCTCTCCATTTCCTATGGTGGCTGTGCGATCTGAGAGGAAAGCCTTCACGTATTTGAAAATTTTCTCCCCGCAGTTGATATTGTTTAATTCTTGCAATATGGTTTGGTGGCCAACGTTGTCGAATGCTCCTTTGAGATCTAGTGCCAGAATGAAATTTTCGCCTTTTCGGGGTATGGCGTTGATGACTTCTTCCCTAATCCGGAGGAAAGCATCTTGCGTGCAGAGTCCCTTGCGGAAGCCCAGCATGCAGGAAGGAAAGATGTTGTTTTCGTCGATGTAATTTTGAAGCCTTAGGTGGACTACTTTTTCATAGCGTTTTCCCAAGCAAGAAGTGAGGGAGATAGGACGGAGACTCTCCACAGCCGGTGGCTTTCCAGCCTTTGGTATGGTGATGATATCCGCGTGTCTCCAAGCTGATGGGACCTGTCCCTTCTCCCACAGTTCTTCATTGATGTACTTCGTTAGGTCTTGCAGATGTTCGGTGCTTAAGTTCCTAATCATAGCGTAGGTGACTTTGCCTCCTCCAGGGGCAGTGTTTCTTGTAAATGTACGGGCGGCTGAGTAGACCTCCGCCAGTGTTATGGGGGAGTCAAGGGAGGGGTTTGGTTGACCCGCATATGAAGTTTGGCAAGCCGGAGTAGGGTCTCCTATGTATTTCTTGTGCATGGCGGTGATCAACTCTGCATCTGTGCCCGGGTATTTATGGGCTATGGTGTGGACGGTTCTTCTTGTGGCCGTTTTGGTTTTTGATGTGTGTATCATGCTTCTTAATATTGACCATGCTTTAGCCGTGCTTAGGGTACCTTTCACCGAATTGCAGAAATCTGCCCAGTTTTGCTTGGTGAGCTTTATAGCATACTCTTGTGCTTCAGCCGTAACCTGTGCTATCTTCATTTTAAGTTTTCTAATTACTGTAACTGTACCTAGTTTTCATGCATTCCGCGCATATTTTGTAAATATTACACTAATTCCACGCAACAATATTATTGTCGCTGACTGCATTGTCGTTGTCATAGATGCTATTATCCTCACGCTAGACAAGGAGGATTACGACTGATTTCTTACGAGCCCGGCGTGGCCTATAAGAAAATCGCATCACAGAACAAATATTAAAAAGGAAGAAGATTTTCCGTTGTCTGCTGGCATTCGGTTTCTACCTTGCCCGAAAAAGGACAGCGTGCCTCTGGATACGTTTATGATGCTTGGATTGCACAGCCTGGGCAAGGTGCGAATGACAGCTCGAAATGCGGACATGGATGCTCGCCCCGCGAGGCATATTGAGAGGTTGTTTATATCAGAGATGTCCTGAGTAGAAAGGGACCGCCCCCCCCCCCCCTCGTATTTTCGTATAATGGATGACCTTGCAAAATATGAAACGGCTTTAATCGACACTCAATCAAGAGGGTTGGAAGTGTTTCCTAGCATATGTTGTACAGTTCTTGCCAAGCTGGCAATGAAAAAAAAAAAAAAAAAAAAAAAACGGCATTGTCTAGTGGTTTGCTAGCTCGGCTGGGATTCGGCGGAATAATGTTTGGATTGCCGGTGGGGAGAGAATATTTTACGTGTTGATTCAATGTGAGCTCTGAAGATGCAAAGTAAAGAGCGTCATATCTTCTATGTATACCATATCCGGTAGTATTCTGTGCGATATACCATACGATACTTTTTTTTAAACATTTACAGAAATCCGTTTTAAAAACTGTGAAGGATACATCTGTTGGTTCTGGTCAAAAAGATTGTACCGAGCGCGAAAATTGTGTACGCAATAGAACTCAATAAAAATACTAATAATTGCTAAAATAAACAAATATATTTTTGTTTCCAAGGAAAGGTATACTGGAAAAGCGAAGGTCCTAACGAAAATGGTAAGCATAGTTTTTGATTTTTTTGTCGATTAGGAATGTAGTTGGAATATCGAACGAGAAAACTACGTACTTTAGTTAGCTAGGATGGACTGGGCGTTTATAAAATGCCTTGAGGCACGTAACGTCACTGAAGAAATCAAGTTAATTTCTCCTATTTCATTAATTATAGAAGGTGCGTCTATATTTGATGCACAAGAAATGAAAGGCACCCCATTTTATAAATGTGCAATGTGGAAAAGAAAATCGAAGAAAATTTTAAACGCCTATTTTTGCCTTTTAAGATTTTAAGCTACATTGCCGAATGAGAACATTTAAAGTCTAGGCCAGTGGTTAGATTGGATGAACTTCAATTTTGCACTATAACCTGAACTTGAAAAAAATTAATTGGGCAACTTACTTGTTTCCGTGTAAATATTGAGCTCTGCAACGTACATTATGCCCGTATAGCTCCACCACACACTTGTACCGGCCGCCGCGATATACCTCGCAATTTGTAAAATAATTACAAACGTGAAAAAAAAGTAAGCTCTCTAGATATTCACCGGTTGCTCATGTAGTTGGTGTTGTAAAAAATAATTGTGCATTTACATTTATAGATGATTCGGACAGTTGCCGAATTGTTGAACCGACTAAGAATAGTAGATGCTGTTCAATAACAAAAAGTGACAGCAACCAATACAATTAAATAGTGACAAGAAAATGAACCTACTTTCAGGTCAGAACTTCAGAATACTGAGTGCCTATAGTCGGCCTGAAGTGCGCACTTAAATATGTTTACTTTACGACATTCACTCTAGCTTATCGAATGAAACGTACGCAAATACATGCATAGGAGAATGTGAATGTTTTATACGCGATTATCAACCCCGAGCGGCGGGGTTATGATCCAAAGCTGCAGTAAGTTTGTACCCTACAACGTGCATTCCTAAGAATATTCATGGAATATGCATAGGATATTCATAAAATATTAATAGAATATTCATAAAATAATTGTTTCACGCTGGGAGTCTTCTCGTACGCTAAGAAACACTGCCAGAAGCATGCAGAACTGCCTTAAATAAGCCGAAACTAGATGAAGAGCGCTACTGCAAAAAGAGAAGATGCCAAAAAGATTGGTTCGCTTTCCACTCTTTGTACAGTGCTTGTTAGGAAAGGGGGACGTCGCACAAAGAATA
Source organism: Amblyomma maculatum (assembly GCF_055883805.1). Classification (NCBI taxonomy): domain Eukaryota; kingdom Metazoa; phylum Arthropoda; class Arachnida; order Ixodida; family Ixodidae; genus Amblyomma; species Amblyomma maculatum. The sequence continues at coordinate 3,732,027 of NC_139348.1, read as the reverse complement.
GGAAGAAGCCGCTGTAAAACTGATTGGTTGACTACGTTCACATTAACTACAGCTCCGCAAGACAGATTTAGAATAGGAAGGATAGTAACGGCTCATTAGCATCTCTATAAGAAGTGCGACCCGCTGCACGAAATAAAATCTTCAAATTTGGAAAGAATTTATCCGAAAAAATAGTTTCCTGTTTCGATGCCCAAATCAGGCATCAAGGCAAGTTTGCAGTTTTACACGTGCGATTACACTTGAAAGTCAGTGCAGCTTTGATATTTTCCCCTTACATTGCTACGCTCCAGTCTATGCGAAGCAGCTCATTATTACTTTCACTAATATATACTTCTCCTTCGGAAACTTCCTGAACTATTTCAGCAAACGTTACTTTACGCAGTCATATGGCTAGTGAAGCGTTTGGGCAGTTCCCTTTAAAATACAAATAAATATAGATTCATGTCTCGCAAAATTCTCCGAACCAGCAATCATTCCTGGAGTCTATAGTGCCGGTAGTGTCGTCGGCCTAGCATAATTGTTTGGAGGGGTGTAATGGACAGAAACGCCCGTCGGACAGCAGACACCGTGGCATGCTTCTACTTCCTGAACTTTCAAATCTTGATTTGCTTGTTGTTTTGTCCCCTCCCCCTCCACCACCATTGTTGAATTAATGGCTTTTATTTGCAAAATGTGTATGTGGGATATCATCTTAAAATACCTACTAAATATCCTTCCTCTCTTCTTATATCATATTTTGTGGGGATGAGGCGGAGGAAAACTTCTACGAGCAGTGAGCCATCCCTTACTGACTTGCACCAGTCAGTAAGGGATGAACAGAAAAAAAAAAACACTTCTGTGATCTTCACCGCTCAGATTTTATAAATAATAAACATTCATTCATTATTGCGTAGAGTAGGCTCTTTATGAAGAAATATCTTTCGAGAAAAATTAACCTGGGTGCACAAAAAACTTTGGGGATGACTGGGAAGCTTAAGTCTCCTGCCGATTGGAATGAGATAGCCTTAGAAGCAATATTGCTGCTATAAGTTGATTTCATTGCAGTTCGACATGCTTTGTATCACGCTTTCTTGTTTAGTACATATACGATATCGTGGATCCAACCTACCCCAATGCCTTTTGGCGCCTGCAAGCATGGCTCTGTCACGTGGCCTCCTGACCTCACACACATCGGCGACCAAACATCACTTTACAAGACACCTGTCAAATACCAGTCTGCCAAAGCTCCTGCCAACAGTGCCATCTGACGAGATCTGTTGTCGTCGCACAACCCGCTGGCTTATTCTTCGGCCACGTCATATGCCATCTTCCAGAGCACCTGCCACCTCGATCACGTCACATCGTGAGGTCGCGTAACCCGCTCATGCACGCAGGTTCATACGAACGCATGTACAAATCTCCGACAGCAAAATGAAAAGAAGTTTCAATACAGCAGTCACACCACTTTAAGACCAAAATCTTCCTTTAGCCGCGGTATAAATCCCGGCCACGGGTAATCGCACTTTCATGAAGGATATATAAAAAAAAATGGATGTGTGCTGAGTGTGGTCAGTGCACGTTCTAGAAGTTGAGGCGGTCTAAATTAAACTAGAAACCTCCACTATGGCCTTCCTCATAAAATGGGTGCAGTTCTGGGTCGTGAGACACTACATGAAAAAATATATATATATATCTTGACCTTTTAGAAAAAAGAGAAAAACATCTCTAGAGAAATAATATTTTTTCGGTGGCGTACCGCAGTCTAGGAAAACGTTAGACTTGGCCGCAACCAGCGCTTGGAGAAAAATAGAAATGAAGAAAGGAAAGGAAAACAGACAAAGTTCAATTCCGTCATATCTGCCCTCTGTTGAATAGCTACCTGTATTTTTTTTTTCGTTTTGAGGGCCGCTGCATGCAGAGAGGAGCTAAGCTCCTACAGCGCCGCTCAGTAAGTGCGACGTTCAGCGTATGCCTAACACTGGATTGTCGTGTAGTCTCGCTGGCTTAGGCCTCGCGCCTCAGTGCCTCCCGAGGACCCTCCGCACAAATTTCCCGCTGTGCAACTTTGATTGCCCGGAGGACCACAGCCGGCTACTCCCAATCTGCCGCCGTCCTTTCAGTACAACCTCGTTTATTGCCGTCCGCATCCCTTGAATCTTGCTGGCCGACGTGGGAGCTTGCATTCTGCGGACTGCCATAATCGTTCCACTGCTCTAAAAAAAAAAAAAAAAAGACAAATTGCTTTCCTCTCAAAAGAAGTGCATTTTAAGTCATGTCTTATCTTCACGCCTTCTCTATGCCCTTTCGATTACCAGGCAGTACTAACCATCTTATTGGGGGTTTCCACCTGAAGCTTTGTTTAAATAGCCAAAACTGCACTATTTTGCATTAATCGCTTCTCAGCTTCTTAAAATAATCGCCGCAATTCTGAAGAACTCCTTGCAGTGAATGCAGGCTGTTAGAGCGGACAGGGAGGAGAGAAAGTAAAACAAGGTGTCGATAAGAAACGTAAAGCCCATTAAGTAACAACGCTTCAGACCTTAAGAAACCTGAACAGAAGTCAACCAGGCTTACTCTAACGAATTCAACGCCGCGGGGGGTAACACAAAGATGCCACAAAGGAAACAAAGCAGATTGGCTTACTTTAGTGCGCGATAAAACAGCGTCGTGTCCGCATACGTCTCTCGCCCCAGCCGTCTCGGTATACAGAGACGCGTGAAATTGCAAAACTACGGCAGCCAAGCCCTTTCGGGAAGAAGTGATATCCCGACAACCTCGAGAATGGACGCGAGAGACGGCGCTTCGGTGCAGACGTGAGTGAGCACGTTCTCTTTGCTGATTGGATGGGCCGCTGTTGCGACTTCCGTCGCTACGCGAGGAAGTGCTCAGACGCAGAGTACAGGACTGAGATCAACACGAACGCGCATCGGCGCCCTTGTACAGCATTGTTCGGCCGAAGCTCGTTCCTTACAAATCGGGAACATCTGGGCCCGTCCTCTTTCGAGCCATTGGGTCCTTTGTGCCGCCTGCCGTTCGTGTGGAGATGGAGAGAGAGGGAGGAGAAGGGTTGACTGGAGCAGATGTTAGCGAATGATAAAAGATCGGAAACAAGTCGTTCCGAACAGTAGAAAAGACGGGACGTTGTCAGGGCCTTACAGTGAGCGAATGCTTGTGCGTGTGTTTGTCTTTGGATGTGTGTGGATGGCTTAGGTGTTCGCGTATGCAGCTCGCGAGTCGAAGTTATTGTGTCAGCCCGCCGTTGGTAACTGAGGAAGCCGTGCTTACTGGACTCGTCGAATGACACGAGCCGAATTAGGCAGCGGGTGAATTGGAGGACGAACACGTGGAGCACTTCTGGGGACTAAGGCGCCACCACTTCGCGAGACGAAGAAGGTAGAAAATTCAGCTCGACCGGCAGTTTTATTTCTCACTTTCACTTCACTGGATGCGATAGAGAGTACCGTTGCTTTTCTAGCTGGATATAATCGGTTTGTTTAGGTTCTAGGAAGTTCCTAGAACAATATTGCGAATAAACAGTTATGCAAGCGAAATTGACGCGCAATGTGTAGCATTCAGCGTAGCTTCAAGCAGTTAAAAATCTATGAGCGAGATTTTAAAATAATAGTGGCTAAAATTACATAAAGTACATAAGACATTTATCCACCCTGTACACCTTCTATTCATCTTCGCCACTAGTGAGGCAAGTAAGGCTTTGACTTTAAAAATATCTTTGTCATTTTCCAGCCCAGGAAAACCAGCCATACCTACAAATTTCTGTAACAAGTGACATCAGCTTTGAAGTGATTCGTGCGCGCTGTCTCTATATTGCATACTTAGCTGACTGCAACATCCCGCTGATTATTGCTGAATATGCTAACAAATAATCAGCTCTGTGATAAATACTTGAAAGTTTTACTCTCTGTTTGCGACAATGGTTTTGAAACTCTGCTCATTAATAAATAAGAACGAGTAGGAAAGAATTGGAGGACGCTTAAGCTTTGCCTTTAAGAATGGAACGCGATAGCGTTATCGCACCCCGTTCGCACCGTCTACTCATTTGCTTGTCGCGCTTTTTGCTATACTCATTTTTATTTAATAATCCTTCCGGGACGTAGAAGCGCTGCCAGCCACCTAGCCATAACACGCGGGCCTCAAGTTGCAGTCGTAGTTGGTCGGCAACATCGTTGCCGATCCGAGCCGGCGCGATGAAGATCTCGGAGGCCATGCCCTGTCTATCTTATTCCGTGCGCCACACGCATGATGGCGCTACGTGCTCGCCAAGCGAAGAGGAAGTACAGCGGAAAAGTAGTTTGCCACTCGCTTACCTACGTGTTCTGTAATTTACATGCTCATAATTATTATTATACGCCACAAGACACTTCTCTAAGGGACGTTTCGGAGACAACACCGCAATCAATAGACGCGCCTTTGTCCATTTCAAACCATCTAGCTGACGTGGCGAACACTGCACACACAACAACAAAAAAAAAAACTTCATTCAATCTTGACACCAGCAACCTGCGTAGCTGCTTGACAGGCCTTGTCTTGTTTAAAATTCTTTGAGCAGGCTCAAATTTTTCATCCTGGGTAGCCAATCGGGGTTACATGATTGTGATCTCACCACTTGCACGAATCTGTGCACATTCTCCTTAAAGTACATGCGGGCCGGTCGCGCGTCTGGGTCGCAGTAATTACCCGCCATCCTGGAGCGCCATATACTATGGAGGCCCCAGAGCATTACTTGGTCCAACGGGAAATCATCCTCATTTTGAATGACCAAAAATCTGATGCCGTACGGATGAAGCGGAAACTCTTTTTTAATGGTTCTTTGTAAAATATCCCAAAGATACACCCCCTCCCAACAGTGAAGAAATACGTGATCAATTGTTTCGGGCACTTTACATATTAGGCAATGCGTGTTTGTCAAAATATGGCAATAAAGAAAAAAAAAAAGCTGGCGTGGCGAAGTGGTTAGCGTGCTCGTCTCGCACCCCGGAGGCCCACGTTCGATTCATCAGGTCGGCGATTTTTCCTACTCGTTTTTATTTATTATGCTTTATTTATTATTATTTTTACTTTATTATTTATTTATTTATTTATTTATTTATTATGCCAGACGACGCGGGACGGCGGCCGTCGACCATGACACCGACTTTTCTGCGACACGGGGCCCTACGCACTATCGCGTTAAAATCGCCGACGTGAGGAATCGAACGTGGGCCTTCGGAGTGCGAGACGAGCCAGCTAACCACTCGGCCACACAAGCTAGATGGTTTTAAATGGACAAAGGCGCGTCTATTGATTGCGGTGTTGTCTCAGAAACGTCCCTTAGAGAAGTGCATTGTGGCTTATAACAATAAGTATGAGCATGTATATTACAGAATTATAGAACACGCAGTTAAGAGGGTGGCAAATTACTTTTCCCTGTACCTTCTATTCGCTTGGCGTGCACGTAGCGTCATCATGCGTGTGGCGCACAGAATAAAATAGACAGGGCATGGCCTCCGAGATCTTCATCGCGCGGGCTCGGATCGGCAACGACGTTGCCGACGAACTAGGACTGCAACTTGAGGCCCGTGCGTTTCGGCAAGGTGGCTGGCAGCGCTTCTACGTCCCAGAATCACGTCTCAGAACAAGTAATTACCAAACAGTCATGCTTCGAACAAGTTAGCGAGTGTTGTATCATGTGAACTGCGTCTTTGTGTCACTCAAAAGCGCGACAAGCAATGAGTAGACGGTGCGGGCGCGATAACGCTATCGCGTTCCATTCTTAAAGGCGAAGCTTAAGCGTCCTCCAATATTTCGAAACACTACACGTCCGCAACGACGTATGTTTTCAAGTGCGCAACATTCATAGATTGAATTACAAATTGTTTCATGTACGGGAATAAATTTTTCTCTACTGTTATTCTCTCTTAGGTGAGCGTAGTCGCTGCCTAGGCCTGCAAGATAAGTAGACTTCTTAGCCACTCCATTTGTGTGCTGTATTAGACTTGCAAAATTGATTCTGCTCCTACGTCTCGTTTGAAAACGTAGCTATTGATTCCTCTTTGCAGAAAATTTACTTTTCGTTATTTACTTTACGCTATTCCTGCACGACGTGCATTCAGATGTGATTAAACTTTTCTCTGAAAGAGCATTATAGTTTGTAAATATATGGAGGCACCATGGGTTGCTCTACCAAGCCATCTTGCCGCTGTGCATTAAGCAGCGTTGAGTTAAAATCAGTAATCTGTAGCGTCATGTGAGCCTCCCTTTCAAGCGGTCGTGTTAGTTCGTCACCAGGCCATATTCGCAAGGTTGCTGGCTGCATTTCGCAAATATCCCTTTACTCGCTGGTAGTTGATCAGCTGAGAGAGTATATTTTTTCAAAGCATAAATCCTAATTTCTTTCCTTTTTATGCCAGGAAGGACTTCCCTCTTTTTTTTTTTCTATGCACGATCATATTGATCGTATCGATGTAAAGCAAGTGAATGTTTTAAGTCAGCTATACAGTCAACGTTATGATTATGATTCAGTACGGAATGACAGGAAAAACCCGGCGGGATACTAAACTCCTCTGAGGCACATGTCCACTGACGCCAATCTTCTCTCACTGCAAAGTTTGAAGCCCAATCGCTGCGCAGAGAAGTCAGTCAACGCAGGCAGCATTCCGTGAGTGCTACGAATATTGCGGGGCATTGCGTGGAAATTGAATGGTATTGTTTCACTCCTCCCCCGGGGTTCCCGGGGGCCAGCTCGCTTTCTCAGCGCCCGTTTGGCCCCTCGCATCGGACACGTACATGCGTGGGCCACCCACGAAAACTGGGGCCGGATAGAGCCACCGCCGCTGCGGAACAGGCGGGAGGAAGAGAAAGCCCCGATTTTATTGCATATTTGCGCCGACAGGCGGCGGCCGCATAGCACGAGGATAGCAGGACCGTAAATATTCGATGGGCGGGCATCCCTTCATGAATCATTTATCGGCCTCTGCGCATTCCGGGAAACGCTCGGGTTCGACAGAAGTAGCGAAATACAGAGAGCGGAACAGCGAGTGCAATACACGCTGTAGGGACGGGGGAGGGGGAGAAACACTTGAGTGCGGCGGAAAAGGACGTGGCTGTAGTGGGCTCCCCTTGCTTTCCTCTGTCGCAGCCTCTTCCTCCCAACCCAATCTCTCGTTCTGCCTTCTTTTTATATCATCCTCACGGTTCCTTCAATCTCAGCTCGCGCATTGTGACCCGCCCATACCCAGAGCGACGCGTCTTTCATTATTGCCGTGGTTCCTTCCGTTGCCTGCGGCTGACAGTTGGTTCCCCTTGAGGCGTTCAATTGAGCTGCCTATACGAATACGTAAACTCGGGCAACATGTTTTCGCTTTTTAAGTCCCCGTTTTCTTTCAATAAGCTGACCCTTTCAAGCCTTTCTTGTCAGTTCAGGAAAAGTAAACTATCAGAACTACGGATGGGGACAAAATTACAATAAGCAAGACGAGGGTGCACGCTTTTTATATCACACACTTTGGGGAATTCGTGGTGATATTCTGGTGCCGAAATAGTGGTCTGTTGTGAAAAGAAAATAATACTATAGGTGAGCCATTTACTAGTTTCTCTTACCACTTACCACAAATGATTAACCGGTCAGATTGCACCAAAAAATGTGCCAAAATGACAATGTTGGAACGAGAGCCGAACGTGTTGAACGGCGGCAATGAGTACGAAATTCGCATCAAACAAAAAAAAATATCTTATGTGTTCACAGGAATTTTTACCATACTAGTTTATTTTTATA
>NC_139348.1:3556777-3719277 GCF_055883805.1 Amblyomma maculatum | reverse complement strand
AAGTTTTTGAATGACTGGGGGTTGAGTGCAAGACTTGAACTGTGTGCTCTTTACCCCCTTTCACTACGTACAGATCTCTGAACATCTTATAGACTCCTTTCCTGTGCGCGCTTTCTTTCATTTTTTCTCCCTTTGCACCCCATGCCAAGTGTTAGGGTAACCTACTGGGCATCACCCGGTTAACCTCCCTGCCTTTCTAATCCGTTTTCTCTCTCTCTCTTTCTCTACTCCCCAGAATGTCATCCACCGTGTTGTCTTAGTGGAACGGCGTTCGGCCGCTGAGGCCAAGGACGCGGGATCAAATCTCGGTCGCTACATCCCTGCTTCGATTGTACTCAATGCGCGAAAACACAAAACCGCTCGTATGCTGTCCAAATCAATCCCTAGGCCTCCACTAGGATGTATCTCCTATCCCATGCAAAGCTTGGGAACGTTAGCATTCCTCACCACCCTCCCCGAGAGCGCAAATGACAAGTCCTAATTAAGTAATGAGACAATTTTACAAAGATTATCTAGCGAATGTAATCAAGCAAGAGCAAAATAATATACCGTTATGCTGAACGCAATTAAAGCGCCAAAGATATGATAAGAGGCCAAATAGAGAATGAACAAAATGCCCCAAGCACTTCTGAGTTTAAAAAATCGCTTTTCGCTCTTCTCGCGCTTTAGCCAACATTCCCAAAAAAGAATGAATACGGTCGCCTCGGCCAATCGCGACCAACTGCGTCAAAGCGGGGACACCAATTGCGCAGCTGAGCATTTGTCGCCTCACTGCCACTCCAGCATGTCAAGCGCGCGGGTGGCACTCGTTCCGAGCACATTCTTTCTCTCTCAACCCCCAAAGGGGGAGAAAGACGCACCTCTCAGCTGCGGTGCACAAAGTGGAGAAGGAGTCCGGGAGAAACCACTCCGTGGGCGTTTGTTTTCGACTCAAGCTCTCAAGAACCCCCGTGCGGCGGCGCGCGTCTAGCGCGGGGCAGAGGGAAGCTCTCGTGCGCGGACCGCGTCCACTCGAAGCCCCGTAAGTGCGCGGCGGCGGCAGAGGAAGAGTGCCATCTACAGAGAGGCAGGCAAGGGGTCGTACACGGTGAACACACGGCGACCGTGTACTCGAGAACACGTCGAGAGCCCTGCAAAGTACCTTGTCCCTTCTCCCGCATCAGTGAGTCTAGAGCGCAGCTCTCTGGCTCAAGGTTTCGATCTTCTTCTGCTTTACAACGCTCCTGCTCAACGGCTCTGCCCACCTCTTTCTTCGACCCCACTCCCCTGCACCCTTTTCCCGCTCCGAATCCTCGGTTCCTCGTCTCCTCATTTTTTTCTTCTTTTCCTTCAAGTTGTTTTCCTTTGTAGATGTGCGACATTAAGGGCTCTGCCTGGGGGAGGGATGGATGGCGGGGCCGTTGTCGATTTCTCGAATCCCGAGATGTCTGCTTATTTATTTACGCGCTGTTCTATTTCGACACGAGAGTAGAGCAGCTCTCCTACCTCCCTGTCGCTTTCGCAGGCGGCGGCGGATGTGACGCCGTGTTGACTTCGCATCAACGAAAGCGCCGGCGGCGTCAAAATGTGAACGGCAAACAGCAAAATGTCATTGGCACTGGCCGGGCGGGCGCCCGCGGGCAATCTGCTCGCCTCCGGCGAGGACAGGCAGCTGGAGAATACGCTCGCGGCCTGAGCGCCGGGCTGTGGGCGTCATTTGATTTGGTTTCGTACCTAGAGATGGCTGAATGCTCGGAAAGACAGGTTTTGCCCAGCTCTTGCTGCCATTTGTCGGTGTATCTATTTCCTCTGCGCAGGCGGTGTATTTCCTTCGGCTGCGTGTCCCCTACGTTACCTTACACTGGATAGGACAATGTGTATTTTGCGCTAACCGATTTGAGCACTTGACATAGGCGAATCTAGTCAACATCCTTCTGAAGTGTATGCTTAATGTATGCCGAGGTGACAAGTATTCCTCCCAAAAAGGTAGTCACGAATTTCCGATGAACATTCCCGAGCGCCCCGAGCCGAGTGACTAATCGCGCATTCGGGTGAGGGGACGAGAGACGAGAGCAGTGGCGCCGAGCAGTAGAGAGTAGTACCGGAGCACGCTGAGCGAGGGTGTAACTGTCCTCCCACGGGAACGCCCCCTGCGTGTCGAGAGCAGTGCGCCACGACCATGTGACCGCAAACCTGAGGAGAGGCCAACACTCCGTGTAGAACCGCTTGTTTTCTATGCATTTTTTCTCACAGCGAGGCGACCTTCCTCCTTCGGCCCTTTCAACGCCAGCAGCGACTCTCAAACATGTATACAGCATCTGAGCAATGCTTTCCGCTCGCCGAGCGCCGACGCTTTGCAGCCGCCATTTTGATGCCTCGTTTACACTTGAGCATTCGGCGGAGCTAGCGAGCGATATCCGCTGCCGCCGACACGCTCCTTCTTTCACACTTCTGAGCCAACATATAGCTGCCTTCGCCGCTTCGACTGCGAGCTCCCGTTAACCCTGACCTGACCGCTCGACTGCAGCTACGAATGCCACGAAAGGCATACAGCCATGCTAAATGCCGAAGGAAAAACGCATCATCATTCAATTCTTCACTAAATCATGGCACATTTGACCCACGTAATGTGGAAACAAGAGCTTCAACTTGCTATTTGCAGGCATAGTAAATAAAAGGGGCGTATTTGCCGCTCATACCAAGGACAGCAGCGATCGTATTCCAAATGTCATCCTTCCCCTATTGCAGCCTTCCCTATTGAGTGGTCGCCTGGCTAAAAAACGCCCTTGGATAAAAAGGAAAAACTAAAAGGTAACGACGCACCTCAGATACATTAAAAAAGCTAAAAAGTTAATTTGTAGACGAAAAATAAAGGTACCCCTAACGCGATTCGAACTTACTACCACTGAGTCACAGCATTCAGCGTTAACCACTCGGCCAGGCCGAGATATTTTTTTTTTTTTCGGCCAGGCCGAGATATGAGCACCCGTACGCTCAAAACCGCACTTATAATGAAACTTCACGTTTCGAGGTGTACAGGCCATCGCTGCCGGTCTAAAAATTACAACTTCTTGATCATCGGAGCTTGCTACCTGCTCTCAGGACTTGCAACTAATGTTCTGGATACCTATGCTCACTATATTGTGCACTGGAAGCATTTTAACACGTGGAGTTTCACAGCGCTGGCAAATTTAGGAGCGCCGGCTCTTCGGTCATGCTCCGCTACCGTGGACGTAAGTTTCGCTGAACACGGAGCTGTAGCATGAACATTAAAAAAAAAAAGGGCGACGAAGCTTCAAAACCGGCAAGCGCAGCAGCGAGGACACTAGTTTGCTGGTAACTAAGTCTTATTTGTATGTAAACATTTCGGGAAGCGTTGCGATGACCGAGGGATCGGTTTGTTTATACGGAGTGCAAGAAGGAGCGCTAAAGCTTGCGAAACACATAAAGTATTGTGCATTACAAGCGCTCAATGTTGTTCTTTTTTTCTTTCATGGGCTCATCGCTCGGTAAATTACTCTCTTCCTCGTTTTATCTATTTCTTTTTTCTGCTGTTTATACTGGGCCACGATGCGAGCTACGCTCTCTGATGCGGTGGCCCTGTTTTAAGCCTGCAGTGAACATTTTGGCAGTAATCATCGTGTTAGGATGGCCTCAAGAACAGCTGTGAAGATTGTTATGCATGTAGACCGCATTATTCAATTCCAGATTTACTTGTACGTCAATCACCAGTGTGCTATGAGACAGAGCCGCACCGAGCATCGTCTCTCTCGAAACGCTCGAAACGACTTAACAAAACGTGGAAACTCTCGAAAAAAGATACCGCCGAAAAAAGATGCACAATATAGTTTCACGGTGTCATGCCATCGAAAGCATTTCGGCTGTGGCCGTCAGAATTATCGTGAGCCGATGGTCAATTGCGAGTACACTGTCGCCATCTTGGCCCCTGAGGAATGCTAACCGGTCGACGCCGCGGGCCGCGCCGGCTGGTGAAGCTGCGTCGCCATGTGACTTCCTCTACACTCACTTTAGACGAGGGAGCAGCCGAGAATGCACTCGGGTGCTCTCAGCGGAGGAAAAGCCCTCCTCCTCTACCATTGAAAGCCAGTGGTTCTACTTCTGCTCTACTAATGGAAGGCACCTGCTTGTCTGAGAGCACTTTCGAAGTGCTGTCGAGTGCGCCTGCTCTCCCACTCGAATTCGCCATAAGGTAAGGCGAGCAGAGATTGAACTTACCCATTGCACAGGTTCAGCAGAAGTATCCCAGGTAGCACAAAGTGGGCTATGAAGGGTGGGCCCCGGTGGGCCCGATGTAGGCAATGCAGGACAGCCCCGATGGGCTCAATGTGGGTGCTGCAAGAGGGGCCGACGTAGGCCCGAAGCGGGCTGTCGACAAAGCCCCAATTGGCCCCACTAGGGGCCGATGCAGGCAGCCCTTGCGGGGCTGCCCACATTTTTCCGGCATTGTTAAAAGGGCACATCCCGCCAACTCCCCGCGATGGTCCTACTTTGGACCGATTTGGGCAGCCGCTTTGGAGGAACATTTTTTTTTATTTCAGTTAGCCCCTCAGAAAATGACATAGGACCAATGCGGGTTCTATAGCGCTAGCCACACTTGGGCTTGCCCACATTATTCTCATAGGGGTCCGACGTAGGAAATTGATGGAAAGCCCTAGTCCAAGTTTTCCCAATCAATATTTCGGCACATAATAAGTAATTACTTTATACATGTCTGCACTTTCTAAACAGCCACAATAATAAATTTTACAATAATCCATAACATTCATCTAGCCGAAATGACTTCACGTACATCTTGTTCAGGCTATGGAGATGTGTGTTCTGAACAGTAATATTGTACTGCGAGTTGCAGGCTGTCCAAAGCAACCACATAAGAGGCAACAGTTAGCAATCAGTTTGTTTTAGTATATGTAGCGCAATTTGCACGAGCGCGAGAACTAAAGCCATGTAAATTTCTAATCGACTAAACATGGCCACAACTGTTATACAAATCATCTATAACAGTAATTTAGGGCAACATCTAATGCAAATAAAAGTTGGAAACAATGATTACGCAATTGTACGCACGCCATCTAGCCCCATTACGGCCGATGTGGGACCTACAGCGGTTTTGTGTGGGCAGCCCCAATTGGGCTGGGTGTTGGTTTTGAACCTAAAGCCCACTTGCTATTGCACGTGCCTTCAAATTCCCCACAAGGGACCAATTTTGGTATCATGCGGGCCCTCCCGCCTTCCAGCCCCATTACGGCCCATGTGGGATATAAAGCAGTTTTATGTGGGCAGCCCTAATTGGGCTGGACGTTGTTTTTGAACCTAGAGCCCACCTGCTGTTGCAGGGGCCTTCAAAGCCCCCACAAAGGACCGATTTTGGTACCATGCGGGCACGCCCGCCTTCCAGCCCCATTACAGCCTATGTGGGACCTAAAGCGGTTTAGCTAAGGCTGCCTCATTTGGGCTTCACGAGGGCTTGCCCAAATTGAGCCCTTATTCATATTTCACCTGCCCTCAAGTAACCTACTAGGGGCCGATTTGGGCAGCATGTGGGTATGTCTGTTTTCTTGCCCCACTACGGCCGATGTTGGTCCCACAAAGATTTAATGGGGGCGGCCTCACTTCGGGTCTATGAGGGCTTTCCCATAAAAAGCCGACATTTAGGTTGGATTGCCCTCAAATATCCGGCAAGGGACCCTTGTGGTCTGGATGCAGGAATGTGCTCTGCATTAGCCCAAGAAACGCCGCTATGGGACCCATGCAGGAGGAGCAGGGGCAAGCCCAAATGGGGCTTGCCCACATTTGCCCCATCGGGGACCGATGCAGGTTTTATGATGGTTGCCCCAGCCCCACTTGCCTACATCGGACCTACTGGGGCCCCACATTCTGTGCTACCTGGGATAGAGCAACGTTATGAGTTGCCACGTGAAGCACGCTTTCGTACATTTCAATGCTTATGGCGAGCGCCCATTTTGCGGCTGCACTTTAAGGACGATCACAACCGTCTTTGGAATGTCACCAAAAAGCAATAAAAATAAACACATTTTCCTCTATTACTTTCACTTATTTCCAGACTGGCACTTGTAAGCCGGAACACAATGTCAAAGTCAACTTTCCTTCCTTTCATTTCTGAGAAAAAGCCTGCGGAAGTTCTTAATATTCTGAAGCCTCGAAATAATTTGTTACGTATGCATTGGCTTGGAAGAGACATTTTTCAGCTCCAAAAGTTAGTGCTCCCACTCTGAAACAGCCCATGTACTGTTTATATCATATCGATACCTACATATACGATCACTTGTAGTTATTCCGCTTTACAACGGGCCCAACCGACAGACCTGAGACAGCAAAAGTCGCAACGCCGACAGATAAGCAGCTGACGTGCTGACTTGATAAGTACAGCTAACCTTGTGTTAAAAAATACCATTAAATAAAGTGGGTAATTTAGAACCAAGTACTAAAAATAACTGAAGCACTAATTTGACCGGTAATTTAACCAACATGTGAATTATATTTACAAAAAGCATTAGAGAACAATGTTCCAAATTTCATAACAGTAAGATGAGCATGCCCAAAAAATGCTACCCAATGCATGAAGGAAAGCGGTCATATTCCTCCTTGTGCTGCGACCTCGAAACGTGCTTATTAATAGCCAGGTTTTTCGTGCAGTCGCCAACAGCTTCAACCGAAAGTATTACGAAAAAGCATCGTCTTGCCAGCGGTGAATAATTGCAGTTTTTTTCCAATTCCGTCATTTGGCCTCACTCCGCAGTTGAAGGCATTTACTTCAGGCTACAACCTTCCACTTAAGGCCATAACCAGCCATAAATTAGGTTACAGATGCTAATATTTCGCGCGAACACAAAATCATCGAGTCAGAATAAAACATGCTTTTAGTAGTACGTTTTATTCCTTTTAGTTCAAGCCCAGCCCTGATCTGCGTATGGGTCTGCGTAGTCGGTTATCTGGGGTGCGCACATGTCCTTTGTTGCTCTATAGGGGCTTGTGGCTGTGCTGGCTGCAGTTGGCGAAACGCGGCGAGGAGCTGATCGGTTGGTGGGCTGTGACGTAACGAGACCCCGTGACGATGCAGTTAACTTGGGGGAACTGCCGATCCGGGTAGCTTCTCACCTTGGCACGTCTTGGTTAAAGTTGGCCTTTTTTACATCGATGCTGCGTGGTCTTTTATATAATGTGGTAGCTGTATGCTGGTTAGTATGCAAGATAATAAAGGCCTAAATTAAGAGATTAGTTAGTTATAAGGCAAATAGCAAAATGCATGTAGTACGAATCCATGGCGCGCAGGGAAGCAGCGCACCGGTGCCATTACCACGGTGACGCCATGCCTTACAGGCCTTATGTCTCTCCATATTTTGATTGATTTGCCTTTTTTCGCTTGGATCGACTAGGTTTATCCATTCAATATAACTACTTGCGGTGTTTGCGACTAGAGTGTAATAAAACTCTTTTCCAGCACCTCTTGGAATGCTTTTGAAAAATGACAAGTTAATTACGAGTACCCAGAAATGTTGAGCAACAAACACAAACACAAGCGAAGAGACACAACACACGCGCACACTACAAACTGTATTATGGATCTGAACACAATTCCTCTTCACCACTCCTCTTCTTCTACACTCAAGTACATCTTCTTCTTTACCAAGGAGATAGTGGCACTTTCTTCCCCGCAGAACATAAACATCGTCCAAGCATGGCATTCACCAATTCTACACTCACGTGCTTCCCCACACCTCTGATTTGCCCAGAAGCTAATACCACGCTGGACAGTCACAAAGTCCACCACATAGTCACATAGTCACACACTAATAACCATAACCACACATGTGCAGTAGGACATCAGTGCGGGAATGTATTGAACGTAATGGCACTATAGAATTTCAGAACTCTTCTGGTGTCAATGTTGACAGTTTTCTAGGCCTACTCGAGTTTTACCTTAAGTCTACTGTTGTGTCGTTTGCGACCGATTTGTATGTGCAGAGAAGGGGCATTCGTATAGGGTCATGCGTTGCCCCAGTTCTATGTAACATCTTTTTATCTTCTGTTGACAGAGCAACTTATTCATCCCGTAATGGTTCAGGTTTTAAAATATTTAGATATGTTGATTATTTCTTAATCATTTTGGATATGGCCTCTGTAGTGATTCAAAGTGTGGAAAGCGTTCTTTCTATTTTTAAGATACAAGGAAAATAACTTACTTTTACTCATGAACTACCTGTGGACAACAAATTGCAGTTTCTAGATTTAAATATGAAAATTTGTGAGGGGGAAGTGTGCTGGAAGTGCTTTCCCATGGCTAAAAAAGAGCTACTTCCGGTTCAGCCCACTCAAAGACTGTTAAAAGAGGGATAGCTTCCCTTTGTTTGGAGTCGGCCTTGTTAAAATCATGTGAACATATGGCAGAGGATAGCTTCAATAACCAATTACAAAGGCTTGATGTGGCTGGTTTCCCGGTTACGATTATTTGTGGGGCAGCAGTGTCTCTGCTTCATAAAATGAAAAAAAAAAAAAGGACTGCAGATAGGTTGAGAAATAAACGCCCACAAGTGATCCCTTATATTCATAGAGTTGCGCACTGCCTGAAAAAGGTGGCAGGTAGGTATGAGGTGCCAGTTGTGTTTTCTGCGGCAAAAAAACTGGGTGGGTTGTGTGCATTATTAGGGGGAGAAAAAAGCACAATGCGATAAGAAGCATATAAAGAGTTTTATTGGATGTGTGGCGGGAGTGATTTACGAGATTCCACTTACGTGCGGTAAAGTATATAAGGGCAGACTGGAAGATGTATCAATGATAGAATAAGGGAACATAAGAAGTCCATAGAAAATGGGAAGGGGTCATATATACCCCTGCACTGTTAGAAGAGCAGGCTTAATATTTTAGGGAAGAGTCGGGATAAGATGGTGCGTGAAATTTTAGAGGCATTCTGGATAGAGAAGAAAGAAGACAGATGTATTAGTGAAGCTTCGCTGAGTTTACGTAGAAAAGAATTTACTTTTATTGAGGAATCTTCTTGAGTAATGCAAAGAATCGAGTTTATTATCGGGCCTAAAGCTGTTATTCTTAGACACCTCTCACGTATTGTGGCCATGTATACTTCTAATTCACATGTTCTTCGTTACTTCGTAGACATGTTGGCAGGTTACAGTTTTTTCAATACATAGGGACTTCACAAGTGATGTGTTTTGGATGGGCATGTCCTACTGCACATGTGTGGTGGTGGTTATTAGTGTGGGACTATGTGACTGTGTGGTGGACTTTGTGACTGTTCAGCGTGGTATTAGCTTCTGGGCAAAGAAGAGGTGTGGAGAAGCACGTGAGTGTAGAATTGCTGACTGCCATGCTTGGAAGATGTTTATGACCAATGGTGATGACCGGCAATAAAGAAAAAAAATGGAAGATGCTTATGTTCTGCGAGGAAGAAGTGCCACTATCTCCTTGGCAAAGAAGAGGATGATGAGGAGATGCACTTGAGTGTAGAAGAAGAGGAGTGTTGTGTTCAGATCCATATTACAGTTGGTAGTGTGCGCGTGTGTTGTGTCTCTTCGCTTGTGTTTGTGTTTGTTGCACCACAATTTTGGGTATTATGCAGCACCACCTAGCCCCTCAAGCTGTTATTTTTTAATTACGAGTGCGATTTAGAACTGATATTATGTTCCGTACCGGGAAAGGGGGGGGGGGGGGGGGGGGGCTGAATGCTCCTGCTTTATGCTGGACCACACTGCACCACGTGGACTAGCACAGCCGGTATTGTCAGCGCAGGACCGGAGAGGAAGCCGTCACAGCAGCAGGAAGAGTACAGAGGGCATCGCACTCGTGATGGACAGCGCCACAGGAGGCAACGTCGGAATCCGGAGTAGCCGCAGTGCATCGCGCGAGTGAGCTTTTGCCTGCACGAAACGCAGCCAGTCCCGAGTGTGTATGCTGGATTTTGGCCGCAGGGTGCATACAAAGCTACCGGTGAGTTTATAGAAGAAGCCATGAGTGGAAAATTGAAAGCTTGTAATCGGACTACGTCAGTGTTTTATAGGTTAGCCCGCACAGGACAATGCAAAGTTTGCTCCTTCAAAGAAGAACCTCAGCACGACGCTAAGTCGTCCTAGGTTTAAGGTGAAATCACTCTAACCGAAAACAAAAAAGCGCGAAAGATTCAGTAGGTGCCACGCAGCACTTGCGTTATATTTCAGTTCTCCCAATGCACCAAAGAACGACGTTGGCTCAAAACTGCCCGCTCCCACCCTTGGCTCAGTCATAGAAGGCCATACAAGAGGTCCACATCGAACACGACTTATTGCCGCTACCCTCCAGACTTCCCGCACTTTTCAGATCTCCTCTGCGTCTTTTGTATTTTTCCTTCTCTAGTGGCAGCTCAGTGGCGTTGTGTCAAGCGAACGGGTAGCGCATTCAGAGCGGCTGCGTCGCGTGCTGGTTGCCACCGTGACGTGCCGCCCGGGCTGCCATTCTGCATTGCAGATTCGGCCCAAAAGATGCTACATGGCGTTCGGCGACGCGTCACTAACGTCAGATAGCGGGGCCAACCAGACACTCTCTGAACGCCGCCCACAACCCTTGCTCGCTCTATAGCTGGCACGATGGCGTATGCTAATTCTAAACGCTGCCCTCGTTGGTTCTGCAAGCTGCTGAACGGGTCTCCTACGCGCAGTTGGCGTCGGGCCATGGTGGAAGCCCCGTCCGTCGAAACGCAGTGAGCTCTTTTTCGTCGGGAAGACTTGCTACTCCTTTTGTTTGCGGTGTCCTCCCACAAGTATCTTTTATTTCCGGTTTATTCACCGCTGCGTCGTACCCTGCTGTCATCTCACAGAACTCTGGCACACAGAATTCCTTGTATGAATTCAGTCTTGTGGCTTGGAGGGAAAACCAATGTTGTCATGCTTTGCTTTTTTTTTCTTCACTGTTTGACACCGTTTTTTAGATTGAGAAGAACCTTAGTGTTTCGCTTTGTTCCTTCTGCTCCATCGGTTGTGTTATTGACGCTTTGTCAATTTTGTTCTAGTACTTTTGTGCCCGTGCTGCTTCCATATAGAATGTAACGTCGTGGATTTAGAGCCTCTTGAGTTGATAGTGTCACCACACTTCTTAGAAAATCTCCCTCTTTAACCCCCCCACCCCACCCCCCACCGCTTTCCCCCCGATTTCTGCTCTAGTAAAATAGAAACAGAAACTGAAACAGAAAATGAGTCTGTAATTACTGATGGTGCTTTGCGTTACTCAGCGATGATGTCTCAGATACTGCCAGTAAAACTCGTACTTAATGGGTCAAGAAGGAATTGTAAACTATGACTCCTTTCACAAATTGCATGAGAAAATAAATACTTCAAGCCCTAATCGCATGATGTCCAAATACTTTCAATTTCCCCCTTGATGTTACAAGCTGTACGTCTCGAAGTTTTGCCGGAAAAAAACCTAGGAAGAGCCTTTGCAGTTGTACAGGCGGCTGCAAACAATGCAGTACTTCAAGAGTGACTATCGAAACCCCTCAGTTTTGTTGCTTCACTAAGATTACTAATGCAGTTTGACCACGTGAGGGAGGTGGATAGTTGTGCGAGCCCTTGTTCAGCGGCTCTGCAGAAGGTCTGAGTTCCGACCCTGCTTGACACTTCATAATCTTATATCCGTATGCCTTATATTCGAAGGCAAAGCAAGAAGTTGAAATCATCCTGGCCGCTTGCTAGGGTCTACTCTATTGTCACTATTCCGCACGTGCGCTCTAAGCGCAATTCTCCTTTGACGAAAGTGCGTTCGATCGTACTTGAATATTATGAAGAAAACAAAAGTAGATGTCCGCCATCGTCAAATTTTCTCGAATGTTCTGTGGATAAGGTCCGAGGAGCTGGCACAGCGTCTTTTCACATTCCTTCTATGAATACAGCCTGGTTCAATTTTTTTTTTCTTTGAAGTCGTGCTCCCCACAACGGCCGAAAGTGTTGCAATTGAGACGGCTTTACGGAATCTAGGGTCTTGATCAGCTACATTTCCGATCATGGAGGATTCAACATCTGCCCTGAAAAGGCCAGAGCGAAGACTTCCTACTGGTGCCTTGTCTCTTAGCTCTCAAAGCATGATGCATAATCTGTACAGAAGCGGATTCTTTATGCGTTTCCAATGGGGACCCCCGCACATAGATGTGAAAGCAATGAGGTGGGCCCAGCCGTACATGGTGGCTCGACTGCTGCGCACGACTACTGAACCCAAGAGAACAGGATCAGATTCCGGCCACGGGGGTTTGCTTTTCGATACAGGCAAAGGACAAGGCTACTGTGTACTGTCTGATGTCGGTGAATGCTAAAGAAACATCAAGTGGTTGAAATTTTGTGAGCCCTTCATTACAGTGTTGCTAATAGCCTCAGTCCTTTAGGGACGCTAAACCCCCCCAAAAAAGACAGAAAAGTAGAGAGGTGGTAAAGAGCCTCGCCCTTAAAGTGCTGTGAGGTAATCTATCAAAAGAAACTTTAAGATTACAAGACACTCTTTGGAAAATCGCTGCTCAGCCATTTCAGTACCCTGTGGACTTCTCACAAAAGACAGTGTGTGCCCATAGCGACTAAAACGACTCCAAGCCAATTTACTACTTTGCATTTGAACAGGCTCTGCATGTACACCCTGCTTGAATGCATAATACGGGACTGGTATTATTGCTCTATTTTCCCCGTGTATTGTACATGTGCCGAAAAGAAAATGTTGGGTGCGCGTTCCAACTTCCCTCAAAAAGACAGGAGCCCCTCACAATTCCCTTCCGGACATTGTGAACCCGCGCTCAAACCACGTCAGAAGAAAGGGGTCATCACGATGTTTTAAAAGTTCTTCCCGGACACGGATCTTTACTCTAGTAACAGCAAGAGTTGACTATTGACCATTTTGGGTGATTGTGTGTACACCGATCTGGATCACATAGGTCCCAGGTATGTGCCTGATTTGTGGATCTTATTTATCATCTATAGTTGTCACTACGATGAAGCTGCTTTAGGCAAAATCCACAACGTTAATTCATTTGTAGCTCGCAACATCTTCAACCTCTCTGGATCCCTAAAAGTTTCTGATAAAGCTGGCAGGCGGAATATACCGGCAGGCAGTGTTTTTGACTTCGTAAATGCAGTGTTGTTGTATAGAAGCCTTTGTTACTGGATTATTTACAGGGGTGAGTCAATCTGAGTCTGGTGCGTTGCCGTGAAAATGGCGAGCTTCTTCCTCCCGTCTCCACTTCTTCGCTCTTTCTTCAGCGCCACGTCACAGCACCCCCTTGCAGACCTTCTGGCCACTCAGTCTACCATTATCAGGTACTAAGAATGGTAGATCTTCACGCGTGGGACATGCACAACTTGTGTTTTCCCAAAGAAGTAACCGTGTGAAGATTGCCGAAACACCCCTTAATTCAAGTCGTTGATCTGAGACGAGCCTGGGGTGTTATCGTGATGATAGCGAGCATCTTCTTCCACATACCCCGCTTGGTTCACTCTTTAGTACCGCGTTGAAATAGGAACTCAGGCTATGGGAACGGCAATCTATAAAATGCAATTTCGCCAAAACTGAATGTGACCATGCCGGCCAGACTTCATGAAACTAACCAGAAAAGTACGAAAAATTTGCCAAAACATTTTACTCGAACACAATAAAACAAAACAAAATCATATCGCTTGTTCACTTTTTGGCTAAAGACACAACGTTGGTTGGTTTATGGGGTTTAAGGTCTCAATGCAACTCAAGCTATGAGAGACACCGTAGGTGAGGGCTTCGGAGTAATTTTGACCACCTGGAGTTCTATAACGTGCAGTGACATCAGGCAGCACACGGACACCTTTTCGTCGGGACCGAACCCGGGTACTCAGGGACAGTAGTCGGGCATCTTAACCACTGCAATACCGCGGCGGGGGGTCGCAAGTTGATTATCTCCTGGGAAAATGTTTTCTGGCGGGGTATGAGTTGGTGAAGATTGGCGGATCCCCGAGTACAAGCTCCCATCTCCTAAAAGAGGCGACTAAGGCAACCAGCGAAAATTCTAAACCGTGACGGTAAAATTTGCCTATGGACGAAAGGTGATGCAAACTGAGCCGTTCATGTCTCTCCTTTATATATGGTTTATTCTTTGTATGCATGTAGAGTGCTGTGAAGACCTGGTTCGAGAAGTTTGACCCTGATTTTTAGCAGTGCAGCACAAGAAATTATCTGAAACGACATTCTAGTTCTAGGGCAAACAGTGCGCAGAAGCTACACAAGTTGGGTCCGTAAATAAGGGTCCTTGAAATGGAAGTTTTGTTTTGTGATTTTTAGTCGTGCGTAGCTCGGGAGGGCAGCGTGTCTAGGCAAGCAAAAACACAGCATAATCGTCAAGGTAGACGTTTAAACTATCAAAGCCTTTGTTGGCAAGCAAATAGCAACAGTTATACACACAGCGTAATCCGAGTGACAAAGAAAAGCAAGCGTTAACAACAACCAACCAATGTGCAGTGAAGGGTAAAGGAAGGCGCCGTCATACTAGTCAGTTCTAACTCTGTCTGTACTCATCTCTCCTTGCTGCCTACCCCCGCTTTGAAGTTAGCTTTGCGAAGAAAAAGTACTCATTCTCTGGACAAACTTGAGAGTGAGAACACACACAGTTCACGAATCGGTGCTGAGTGCGGAGAAAGTCACAAATCTGACCCCGGGATTTCTACTGCCTGGCGCCGTCCTTTGAACGAGACGGTGTCTAACGAAAAGTGGATTCGTCCGTGTACACATCTGTGTAGCTGAAGAGGCTGTCAGAAAGGACAAATAGTGAAAAGTAAAGAGAACAAAACAAGAAAAAAATGAAAGAAGTAAGCGATGGGGGAACACGAAAACACAGAGGCAGGGAGAAAGCAAAATGGCTGAAAGAAAGGAAAGACGAGACAAAATTTGTGCTTTGAAAGACGAGCTTAGAACCATGACCAGCATCAGTGCAATTTTATTCGTCTGAAGCTTAAAGGATAAAGTCGTAGGATATTTTTTAATGGAGGACAGGAGTCAGGAAATCAACAGCGGGACAGCTATTTCAGCAGAAATATTGATTTTGATGAAGAATTGTCTAATCCCGGGTTCTCTTTATCAAGGGAAGTTCAGTTTTCAAATAGGTTCCACGGCAAAACGGAACATCTTATCCTTGGAAAAGCGTTAATTAGAGGGGAAAACAAGCAGCATAATATTCGAGCATTAAATTTTATACCCTTTCTCAAGTTTACTGCCTATGATTGAGCTCTGCTAAGCAATATAATTTAAGTGTTTGACCATATGCAGGCAGCAAGTACGATAAAAATAATATTATTACAGTATTACGATCGCCAAATGTACAGAGCTGATAAGCCTTGCCTGGAGCGCACGAGCGGTGCTCAGCAAAGCAAATAAGTTGAAAATCCTAGGCACGTAGTGATTTGTATAGAACATTTTTGCGCTCTAGCGCAGCCACTGTCTCATGCAAATCGCACCGAGACAAGCGCATTGCCTGTCATAAAGCAAGTACATAAAGGTTTCACATATTTACTCCGCATCACATCACTCGAGCACTGTAGAAAGGTGTGTTCGACTGTGTCATCATCGTCAAGATGATCTTCTTCAGTAGCAGCCAGACCATTACCACTGGAGGGCAACCTCATCTCCCATATCGCTCCAATTAACTCGTCGATGTGGCATAAAAATCTTCGTTTCGCCCCCGCGAACTTTGTAATCTTATCCGCCCACCTCACTTTACGCCGCCACGCTCGCCTTCCTTTGGAATCCAGTTTGTTTTCCTTAGTGACCATCGGTTATCTTGCCTTCGCATTACGTGCCCCTCCCATGTCCATTTTTTTCTTGATTCCGACTAAAATGTCAGTAACTTGAGTTTGTTTCCTAACCCACTCTGCAAGCTCCCTGTGTCTTAGCGTTACACCATTTTTCATTCCATGGCTCTCTGTGTTGTCCGAAGCTTAGATAAAACCGTTTTCGTTACACTGCACATTCCTACCAGATAGATGAGAACCGGTAAGGTATAGCTGTTTTACACTTTCCTCTTGAGTGATATGGTAAGCAGTTATTTATGACCTGAGAGTATCTGCCGAGAGAGCTTCATCCTAACCTGATTATTCGAGTAATTTATTTTTCCTAGTCCGTATTTGCGGCTACTACCTGTTCTAAGTAGACGGATTCCCTTGTACAAATGCACCGCGTCCTATACCTATCGCAAAGCTCTGTTCCTTTCCAGGACTCAACATTACTTTAGTCCTCTGCATATCCATTTTATACACATCATTCTGCTTTTCCTGTCTAGATAATTAACCACTCTTTGCACCCACCTCCTGAGTCACTTATCGCGGCTGTGGTATGAGCAAAAAGCAGATTACAAATATAATATTTATCAACCCTTATCTAAACAAACGGTAATATATAGCACTGAAGAGATTGTGTCTCCTAGAATAACACCCCTTCTTATGGGAATTTTATACTTCCTTTATTGAGTATTACAATTTCTGTGCCGCCACTATAAACATCTTCAAGTGCTTCCACACTTGGCTCATCTACGTCCTGATCTCGCAATGCCTTCATGACTGCTGGGATTTCGACTGAGTGAAATGCTTTTTCTATGAGGGCTTTGTGTAGTGGTCGCAGTGTAGAAGAGATTGAAAAAATGACTAAAATGACTGAGGCTCTCCTTTAACCATTGTTCGCTTTCATAATGCACAGTTGTTGGTTATATAATACCAGCATTTAAAATTTCTCTCCCCTGGTTGGTAGTGGGGATATGACCCAATGTAGACCACCTTAACGAAATTGCACCTGATCCTTTGGTATTTTGCCGCCTAAGATTTTACTTATTCTGTTACGTAGTGTCTCAGGAAATACGTAGAAGTACTCTCGTTTGGGCTAGTTCGTTTATAGTTATATATGTTTGATGCTGAATACAGTGCGAAACGGACGATTACAGGAAGTGATATGGCCGTGTGCTTGAAATAAACGCAGAGTTTTGTCGAATAAACCTAAGCTTAAAGTTGGCACGCGTCCTGTTATCTTCGTGTTCATTCTTGTCCTTGTCACTTTCGCTCCGTATTAAGTACCAAACATGTTAGTCAATATATTGTACGTAACGAATAATAAGTAGATGGGCCAGTAATTTTTCAAGTACTTGACGTCTCATTTCTTAGGAATTAGGGTAATCGTTCTTCCAAGATTCCGGTACTCTCAAAGTCATGAGGCATTGCATATGCAGGGCGGCCAGTTCTTTTAGCATGATCTTTTCACCATCTTTCAGCAAATCGGCGGTTATCTGATCCTTCCTAGCTGCTTTTGCCCTTTAATTTTTTTTTAATTATTTCCTTACTTATTTCTTAGTTACCGGCGGAGTGTTCGATTTATCTGTACTACTGATATTATGATTATCACACTGATTACTTCGACTACTCTACGGATCAGTGTGGAATTCTTCGCCAATTTTAACTCTCCTATCCATACTGATAATAACATTACCCGCTCTGTCTGTCAGCTCACATAGCTGAGTTTTGTTTATGCTTAGTTTCCTGTTGACCAATTTCAAGCTACCGGCGTTCTTTGAAGCATGCTCACTTTTGTCCATTTATAATTCCTTATGTCGCACACTGCGTTTGTTTATTATTTCTGATAGCTCTGCCAATTCTATCCTGTCTGCTGGTTTTGGCGTTTCTAAATCATACATTTTTTCTGCTTAGATAACCTAACTATCCTACGTAGCACCTACTTCTCGGCTGAACAGCACTGCGGTGGGAAGAAAACTAAGATTGCTGCGCCTTGACCAACGCCAACTCTGCACAGAGGAGTCTACATTCTGCTCTGAGCGAAAAGTCTAGACTAGTTGAAAATCTCTTGACGTCAGAGCCACATTACCTGACGTGATAATTTCAAACACCCCGCAAACGCCCCAGAATACGTGACGCTGCGCGTGAAATCAATGTAATTAAATATGTCATGTAATGGTATAGAACTTTACAAAGTGGCACAATATTTCAGGCAGGTTTCGAACCGACGTCATTTGGACGGCGAGACAGACAAGCTAGCGATGCAGGCTTCTACGGCAGCAAAAAAAGAAAGTAGATGGACACTTAAACTTCACCTTTAAGGACATGAATGAATATCTGTTCCTCGCTCGCGTACAAGCAGTGGGCATCTATGTGCACTGGGAGGCTGATTCTCATTCCATTTTCGCACCTGAAATGGGCAAGCCGAGGGGCCAGCTCCTCCAACTTTCTGATAGCATGCCGTTTTTTAAAGAGATACACAGGCCATCTAAAAATCAATGCCTGGCTATGCCAACTGCCATTTGCCGGCGCCATGCTGGTGAATTTTCGCTCAAAAGCCGACACCGACGCCGGGTTTTCTGGGATGAAGAGATCTTTCGCTACCCCGGTAAATATTGGTTGATATACACATCGTGTGGTCTCTCACGTAAAGTCCTATCTTGCAACCTTATGTTAATGTATGTATGTAATAAGCACTACAGGTGGCTATCGCGTCATACGCCTGAAGCTGAACATAGTGTCTCCCCAATTTATTTGTGGCCTAATTTATCGCAAGCCGTCATCCAGTGCACATTGTGCATGCTCGAACGTCCCTGCGCACCACACCTGCTCAGTTTCTCTCCAGTGCAGAAAAAAAAAAAACATCAGATATGCTCACGCTGGAAATTGTAGAAAGCGGCTTGTTTTTCATTTATTAACCAAATAAGGGATTGACTTAGAAATCACTTCCAAATTCCCTCTGGCGCTACCGACGTGATCTAGCTAAATTTAAAAAAAACATTCATTAAATATTTTCAATTCTTAGCTACACATTTATCAGTGTAAGTGCCTTCCACCGCCGCTAATGGTTCGCTCGTGCCAAGAGTTTTATTCTCTTTCAGTCTGCTAGTTAACGGCTGGACGTTGGCTTGTTTTATTACCGATTTAAAGAATTTCGCAAAGTGTTTTCGAAAACATCAGCCAATGGAGCCAAGATTTTTCATTACATGTAAAACCCAATTTGGCAGTGCCCACTACGGGCCATGACGACTTCATGGGTTTGCATCCCACAAGCGGCGTGTGATGCTCTATTATACTGCATTTTTTATATCACCTCGGACTATAAGGAATATTGCTTTAATCGGCGTTCCGTAATATCTTTCTTAATAACCTTCATTGTTCCTGCAATGACTTCAACGACGGCTGCTTCCTTTATAATTACCACCTAAGAAATCCGTCAAGACCTTTCTAGACCGAGTGTCTCAGGTTAATTTGAAAAAAGCTTTAAATTTTTTCTGGACCACAGGACCATCAGTCCATCCTGAGCGGTCACAGCAAAAAATATTTTATACTTGAAGTCTACCGATACCATGCTTTGAATATAGCTATTTAGATGCTATTTCATGGACATTCTGTGTCCCTGGAACTCTGCGCGCGGTCTTCAGAATCCCGGTGAGTCATGAAAATAGAGGCGAATGTAAAGGTGCGCGAAGAAGCGAAAGTTTGTGCACCGCTCGCACAAATTCCCGCGGCAAGAAAGCGGCTACCTTAGTCGCTGTTTAGATGCAAAACGGCCGGCGGGCATACGGCTTCACACGGGAAACGGGAACGACATTTTCTGCGCGTCGACGCCGATCGGCTGCGGTATGGGATGGGAAAACGCAGTAGTTTACGGGGAATGTTTGTTGGACCACTGTGTAAGGCCCTAAGTAACGGTGAAGACATTTCTCGCTTAATTCAGGAGTGCTGACTGGCGGGCGTTCAAAGGAGAACTTCATGACTGAGGGAAAAGGAGATAGGATGGTGGTGCAAGTCATAACGCTGATTGCGTTATCGCTGGGCGAATTCAGAATTGAAGCGTTCTCAACAGGGGGTCATACGAGTAGCAAAGTGTACGCCTAAAGATATAGATGGGGAGGCTGCAGCAGACAAGAAGGTGGTATCGAATACTGGGCACGGTGGGTTGACGGCCATACACTATGTTGTTGCCAGTGGTGCGCTGAACTGCGGAATTATATGCATAGGAGGCAAACGGCAAGACGTCGCCCCAATTAATTGTGATCAGGACTGACGTACATGTAAACCATGTCGGACAAAGTGCAGTGAATGTGCTCGAGGCGATCATTGGTGTGAGGATGATAGCTGGAGGATGTCGTGTGGGTGGCTTTGGCACCAAGGAGGACTTCCTCAAGGACATAGCAATTAAATGACTTTTGTGGTTAACTAATAATGGTACGAGGAGCACCACGGTGCCAGATGATCGCACGCAGGAAAACCTCGGTGACCTCGGAAGCGGCACCGGACTGAAGATGGGCTATTTCAGCGTACCGCGTCAGATGATCTATGGCGGTGACAACAGCTGCGACCAGCGGGCGTGAAAAGGGGGGGGGGGGGCGAAGAAGTCTATGGCGACAGAGTCGAAAGTCACATATGAGCAAAAAAGAGGTTGCAGGGGACAAGCAGGAAGAGTGGTTGGCCGCGTAAAGTGCCAGCGCAGAGGATGACATGTATTTGGTGACGCCTGTAGAAAGCCCGGGTCGGACGTAGTGAATTTTTATGTGGCCGTATGTCTTCTGGCGGCCTAAACGACCGGTGGTGGCATCATCGTGGTAAGCCTCACACACTCAATTATGGAGGGAGCGACGTACAGCTGAAACCCATCGGTGAACAGTAGGGTGGTAAATAAAGCGGTACAGAATTCCATGTTAAAATTGGAAGAGGCGAGTTGACGACGCAAGCGACTGTTGAGTGCCGCTGGTTGACAGGGGAGATGAGCGATGATTGTGCTGCAGTAAGGATCAGCTTTCTGCAAGGACGGTAAGTCAGTGGTGATGTCCAACGGGGCCACATCAGTGAATGCAACCTCCATATAATTGTCAGAAGGTTGACGTGAAGGGCAGAGTGCTGAGGACGCATGTGGAGTGGTGAGAGTATGAGGCAACGGGCAACGAGAGAGTGCGTCGGCATCGGGGTGTTTCGGCCAGATTTGTAAATGATGGTGAATGTATACTGTTGGAGACGTAGCACCAGGCCTTAGGCGGCCTGGTAAGTTCAACGCTGGCAGCCAGCTGAGCGCGTGAACATCTGTTACAATGTTGAAGCCGCAGCCATGCAAATAAGCTCGAAAATGTTTGGACAGACCAAAAAACAGCAAGCACTGTAATTTTGCAGTTACGCACATCTGCTGTGAAAGAACAGCTAGCGTATGGCACAACACGGTCTTCAGATGACGCGTTGCGTTGCAAGAGAACAGATCCGGTGCCTTTCCCACTGGCATCAGTGTGAAGAATCATGGGCACTGTGTCATCAAAATGGCGAAGCACTGGAGTTAGAGTGAGCGCTTGCTTGAGAAATTGGACGGCGGCCTGTTCACACCCGGTGGACCATACGAAGAGTGCGTCAGAATTTAGGAGTTTGTGTAATGGGGACGCAATAGAAGCAAAGTTTCATATAAAACGGATGAAGTACGCCACCAAACCAAGAAAACTGCGCAGGTCTTTCTGGCACTGGAAACGAGGATAATTGGTTACAGCCGCAATTTTGTCAGGATCGGGCTGGATTCCCGCCTCGCTAACTACAAGTGACTGATAGATTTGCTTGCGAAAGTGGAATATATTGATATTGATCTGGAGACCGGCTTGTGCAATGTACGTAAGAACTTCTGTGAGACGGTGCAAGGGCTGGGCAAGTACGACAGAGAGGATATATCGTCTAGATAACACGGGCACGTTTTATAGTTAATCCGCAAAGCACGGTGTCGATCATGCGCCCGAAGGTGGCAGGAGCATTATCACATTAAATTTGTCGAGAGCATTGGGGGTTGCAAAAGGCGGTGTACTTGTCAGATTCATGCATGGGAATCTACCAGTATCCCGAACGTAAGTCGAGAAAATACTGAGCTCTTTTGAGGCAGCTCAATGCGTCGGCGATGCGAAGCAGCGTTAAACGTATGTAAGGATTATCTTGTTATCATAGCAATCCATGCAGACATGGATAGACCATCCTTTTTCCTGACGAGAACAGTATAAGGCCATTAGCTGCTCCATGGCCGTATGATGCTTCGCGCGAACATGTCACAAATTGGCCTTCAATGATTTTGCGTTCTGAGGATAAAAAGCGATACGGACATCGACGAACAATATTAGAGCTGTCCGTTCTATGCGATGGGGTGTGACACAAGTCTGGCCGAAATCTGAAGTACATGCACCAAAATTGTACTTGTGTTCCAAAAAGACTGCGAGGAAGGCCGCCGATTGTTCAGAAGTTAAGTTAGTGCTGATGGTAGCCTCGAGTGCAAAGGGAGAGCTCGAAGCGGAGGTATCAGCCGGTGGTTACGCACAGGAAAGTGTTTTGAGGGGAACAGGGTCTCCGTAAAAAAAGGAAGCCAACAGTAGCTCCCTTTGCTAATAACAAAGGCTTGGTACGAGTGTTAAGCGAAGCGATAAACGCGCAACCGCTGTTGAAACAAATGAAGAACGAGGCAATCCTTCTACTCTTCGCGCACGCCTTCCATGAAGGTTGTCATTTTCGAACAGGCCACACCGGTTGCGCACCAGATATGACTCAACAAATCATTAGTGGGTAGTATCACATCTGCGAAATATTACTCATATTTAGTCACGTCATTTAATAAATATCCCACCAGATGCGACTGATAATGTACTGCATCCCTAATATACAGACCGGGCTGTTGGGGCCCGCAGTACTGGAGCGCCGGGGTGAATTGTTGCATATTTTCGTATGTGTACTCCTATAGTGACGGTACAGTACCGCACATTGAAACTTATTGCGTCGTAGTGCGAACATTTCATTTTCTGTTCGTATCTTTTTACGTTATGGTTAGCACCGATATAATGTTGTTATGAAGGAATGATATAAAAGGCGGTGTTTCGGCTAACTTTATTAACTGAAAAGCAAGAATAGTTGAACTATACACAGCCAAATGCAGCTCCTCTTCCACCACTGCGTATTTTTAACACCAATATACCAGCCAGAATATATGTATGGTATATTCAGTGGAAAATTCATTGTAGAAAAAAAATTTCTCTTTAAGTAAACTCAGATACAGAAAAAAAAAAGCATCTTTGTAATCGACTGGCGGCTATTGCACAAAGACTTCGTTTTCACTTTTTAACGTTTGACAAAACAAAAACGTGGCGCAGACATTTCGCTTTTTTTCAATGCTGCCATGAGCAGCGATTGCTCTTCGCTCAATGTGACGTGTCCTGCTGTGCGCTTTACAATATTCTACTCAGTGCACTGTGAAGAACAATGACAGTGCTCTGCAACGCCCTTGTCATGTGATGGCGTTGTCACGGTAGTGCAAAAACGAAGAGCACAGGCATGGTACTCCAACGATGGCATTAATGATGAGAACTGAATTTGTGGATTTCTCATTGTAGTCCGCCTCGACGTTTACACAAAAATCCAAACTGGGCTGTTTAGAAGCTGTGGGGCCTTCTTTCACAAGACTTCATTACCACCAATGAACATCTATATAACAAGCCCAAAGGGAATAGCTGGAAAATGAAAAGCTGTCAATTTAAAATTATGCAAAACACTCCACTTAAATTTATCGAGCATATTAAAGAAAACATATTAGCTGTAGTTCGGCTTGTGGTTAAATCTGGAGTTACGCGAAGGCAATCAGCATGGCTACGCTTCGCTTCTGCTTGAAAGTAAAGACATTCCTTTTGAATATAGTAGTTTACTGTATGGTTTCAGCTTTATTTAGGCCATAGGGGAATCACTTAACGTATGAGCACCCCTTGCTTCTCGTCGTTGGCCATTCTCATTCGGGTGTAGAAGACCTAGTGATATGACATTGTCTCTACGTCGAACTCCGGGGAACACCGTCGCCACCACTTTCGAACGAAAAATCTGTCCTAGGGACTCGCTGTGGTCGTTCTCCTCTACCAACTACCGAGTTCTTCTCTTTCTTCTTCTTTTTCTTTTCCTTCGTCTTCTTCTTCTTTTCCTTCCTCTTTTTTTCCCCTTCTTCTTTCTTAGCTCTTCGGAGAGGCACGACGAAATAACGAGACTATGGCCAATGTAGCTCTCGCTACAAAATGAGTTTAGAACAAAATTACTTCCTATGCTCCGAACGCAAGCATATCGCGTTACTGCCCGTTCAAACTTCACAGGCTGAGAGCAACTTTCCGCCTATAATGTTCCTATTTTACCATCCCCAATAAATCGGCGCCACCGTCCGTCTTTTAATTTTGTCTCCGTGATGACATGGTACCTACTGCACTACCTCTTTTACCTACTACACTGCAAGATTTCATATTTCAGGTTAGCGATATTCTCTTTTTTCTTTCGCGTGTTCTTTCAAGGGCATTTTTATATTTATAAACCCTCTTCCGAAAGGTGTGCAGCCTGCCGGCGGTTGGTACCCACTGGAAGAAGAAAAAGGCACCTTCTTCACAGAAGAGCTTGCAATCAGTCTTGATCTCTAAGTTTGCTTTTACTTTGTGTTTGGAAAGAAACCTCCATACTGGTCTAAGATGCTTTGCAGGTATAACAGCTATAAGAGAATAAAGCAGTGCATAAAAAGCACACAAGGTGTGATGAGCGGAAGAGAAGCGAGCTTTTGGCTAACGTTAAACTTCCCTTCACAGTGGCTTAAAAACATGCATATGCAGATTCACCCCATAAGAACGATTAGGTTACGTTATTCAGACGTTCCATACACCACCTATACAACCGCTAACGCGGCATCATACCAATGCATGAGCGCGACCGGAAAATATACCCTGCTCCATTTGCAGAGCAAGTACCGTAGAAAGGTTATAAAAACACATACTGGCGCATTCTTCACCTGGACAGACAATAAAGAAAGAAGACGGCTGTAGCAATTGCTGGCTCAGAACGATACTTGCTACAAGGGTCTAGGGCGTATACAATTTCTTCTAGTTTCGCTCTAAAGCATCCCTTTGCGGCCATATCTTAAGCATAGAATGCTGCACTTGTCATTCTGGCTTTATCGGTGTGTGGCAAGTAAGAATTTCGAGAGTTCAATAAACTCCGTACTGCGTGTCGTTAGCAAAAAAATAGGGTGATTTTTCCCGTCTGTCACCACGCACGACTGCCGCGAGCCGAGCAGAGGACTGTAGCCGTATGTAGTTCGTTTGAGAAACACAAACCCTGCACGCTTTGATAAACAGGGGTCGTAAAACGCCTGCTCTTCCCGCATTGTCGAACAATGTCGTAACAGCCCCGAAATCTGCAAACAGCGGCCAACCTGTTATCCGCAGCCACCTTTATGCTGAGCCGCGAACGCCCGCAATAAATCAAGGACCCGTTTTCTGGGGCCCATCGAGCGCCATCGCCGGTGCGAGACAGCTCACCTCTGGGCATGAGGCATTAGGAGACGACCAAGGAGAACGTGTAACGAAAGAGAAAATGATCTGAAAATGATAGATGAAAAACAGAACCAAAACTGTTGTCAGCTCTTGGTTATCAGAACCCGCTAAATGTTGATGCTGGCAAACGGTTGACGAAACTTGGAAGAATGAGTACCAGGACAAAAGATAAGCCGGGAAACGGCAGGAGGATTTCGAAAGACTCGGAGGAACAGTCCAGGTAATACGACACCGTCCATATTTACGGTAGTCGATGAGAGTGACGGATAACTATTCAAAGCGAAACACCAAAGGGAACAAGTGAAAGAGCGATAGAATAGAGTAGCAGCATTAAAAAAAATAGAACGGCGTGTATTTATGTGGGGAAGTGATGCTGCGAAGACTTATAGACGGAAAAGATAGCCAGCGCTCTGTTTTGTCCAGACTTACGCAGAAAGAAAACAGCATACAAAAAAAAAAACGGAAAGGGGACAACGAGCGGGGAGTGATGGCAAGAGCTCGTCGCTACGTCTCCTCTTCAGAGGGAAGGATGGAAGAGCGCCGGGCAGCTCTACGGGCCCCAGCGGTCATCCGTTAGACGAAGACGAATTGCGGACAGGCGGCTGCTGGGCGGCGGAAGAGGCGCGCGCAGCAATGGCAGCGCCACGGGATTTGTCGGCCGATTCGAGAGCGGGAAAAGCCGAGCGCGTAATCCTCTTTTTTGCCCCGAGAAGGGACCGCGTGGGTGGACGGGCCAGAACCCAGATATGACAATGGTGCGGGGAAATTTGCGCACGTCCATCACCTTGGCTATGTTCTCGTTTTGATTTTGTTCTCGGTGCTTCTCAGGAGCACTCGTGAGATAGGGTACAATGACACATGGCTGACAGAAAGTCTTTCCTATCTCCTTCTGCCTTTCTAACGCCGTTCGCTTCGGCCGCTTCCTCCACGCTGGGGTATATTCGCGGCCCTTTAACAAACGGCTTTTAGAGAGGGCGGCTTTCAAACTGCTACAATATTTCCCACCTGTGAATGACTCCGCGTCTAAACATTCTCGTCCGTTACTTGCATTCACTGTTCCCTTTTACCGCCTCCCGCTATTGTTCGATGCCTTCGCCCAACTGTTCGATAGTGAAATTGCTTCGAAGAAGTGGTCTCACATCTCCTAGTTGAAAGAGAACATCGACTATGAATGGAATGCGTTGTGATGATTTAACATTTTTTCATTGTTATAATTTATCATGCAAAATACTTGAAGAAAACTTTATTTTATAACGCTTTTAAAAGTCGTTTAAATTTCGGTTTACCGGATACAACCAAAGCATTTATGCTAATCTAACGAATCAGGTGCACAGGATTCACGCGACTTGTCATTGTTTCTCATTTCATGGCAAGGAAGTCGGCCTAAAAGAGCCCGATAGTAGCGCTTATTCAACATATTGAATAAGCGCCTCTTGCACACCTCTCGCCCAGTCAGAAACGCTGCATAGAGAATCTTATCAATTCGTTCCGCGATTATTTCGGCATCAACCTCCAAGGTCCGACAGACGCCACTAACGAAGCACCGAATTATAGTTGCCGACGACCAACGTCCACTATGCCAGCGTCCTTGCCGGGTGTCTTCAGAAGAACGTGACACCATCCGCCGCCAAGCAACAGAAATGCTCCAGGACGACGTTATCCTGCCGTCGACGAGCCCGTGGGCTTCGCCTGTTGTCCTTGTCGCGAAGAAGGATGGAACTTTGAGGTTCTGCGTTGATTATAGACGCCTCAACAACGTCACGAAAAAGGATGTGTACCCCTGCCGCGCATAGACGACTCCCTAGATCGCCTTCGCCATGCCACTTACTTTTCGTCACTTGACCTCCGCAGTGGATATTGGCAAATAGAGGTTGACAAGCGAGACCGTGTGAAGACCGCTTTTATTACGCCGGACGGTTTGTATGAGTTTAAAGTGCTTCCGTTTGGCCTGTGCTCGGCCCCTGCCACATTTCAGCGAATGATAGACACTGTACTCTCTGGCCTGAAGTGGCAGTAATGCCTCGTATATCTCGACGACGTTGTAATTTTCTCGGACACGTTCGACGAGCACCGGAAACGTTTGCGCGCTGTCTTCGAGGCCATCCGATCTGCTGGTCTCTCTCTAAAGCCCGAAAAATGCCACTTCGCTTTTAATGAACTGAAATTTCGGGGCCACATTGTCAGCGCTCGAGGTGTTAGCCCAGACCCAGAAAAGACGGCCGCTGTCGCTTCATTCCCCAAACCAGACGATAAACGAAGCTTGCGTTGATTTCTCGGCCTCTGCGCGTACTATCGTCGCTTTGTTCACAATTTCTCCAAGATCGCTGAGCCTCTGACCCGCCTGACAAAAGACGCCGAACCGTTCGTTTGGGACCCCGACCAGGAACAAGCCTTCGCGGAACTCAAGTCCCGTCTCCAATGTACACCTATACTTGGCCACTTCGACGAAGAGGCTGACACGGAACTGCACACGGATGCCAGTAACATTGGCCTCGGTGCGGTCCTTGTTCAGTGGCAGGACGGTGTAGAACGCGTCATTGCATACGCCAGTCGCACTTTGTCCCGTTCTTAAGGTAACTATTCAACTACCGAAAAGGAGTGCCTCGCTGTTGTATGGGCAGTCATGAAATTTCGTCCGTACTTGTACGGTCGTCCGTTTCGTGTCGTGAGCGACCATCACTCACTGTGTTGGCTGGCAAACCTGAAAGATCCATCGGGTCGGCTTGCTCGATGGAACCTTCGGTTGCAAGAATTTGACGTTACTATCGTGCACAAGCCCGGCAAGAAACACAGTGATGCTGGCTATCTATCCCGCGCCCCTACTCCCTGCCACACGGACGGCTGCGACTAGGATACCGCTTTCCTCGGTGTTATCACGTCGTCCACGTTAGCCCGAAAGCAGCGGGCCGATTTTGAACTTTTGCCCCTCATCGAATACCTCGAAGGAACCGGGTCATCTCCTCCTCAGCTCTTCAGGCGCGGACTGTCATCATTTTGCTTGCTTGATGGTGTGCTCTACAAGAAGAACTACGGTCCAACAGAAACTGTTTATCTGCTAGTAGTACCCACCACGCTTCATGACGAAGTTCTTAGTGCGTGCCACGACGACCTTTCTTCCGGCCATCTCGGTTTTTCTCGCACATTAGCACGGATACACCGAAAGTACTACTGGCCCAAGCTAGCTGCCGTTGTGCACCGCTACGTTCATACCTGCCGTGAGTGCCAGCGGCGGAAGACACCGCCCATTAAACCAGCTGGCCTCCTGCAGCCTATCGATCCCCCGAAATTTCAATTTCAACAGGTAGGCATGGACTTACTGGGCCCATTCCCGAAGTCCTCAATGGGTAACAGGTATATAGCGGTTGCCACTGACTATCTCAGCCGCTACTGTGAGACCAAGGCCATTCCCCGTGGTACCGCAGAGGAAGTTGCGCATTTCTTCATTCATAACATTGTACTCCGTCACGGCGCCCGAACAGTCGTCTTAACTGACAGGGGAACCTCGTTTACGTCGGCACTCACGAGCGAGGTCCTTCGACTCAATGGCACCACCCACCGCAAAACAACTGCCTATTATCCTCAAACTAATGGACTGACTGAGCGGCTTAACAAGACAATTGCCGATATGATTTCTATGTATGTAGACTACGATCATGGGAACTGGGACCGAATTCTGCCGTACATCACGTTCGCATACAACACTGCACTCCAGGAAACAACACGCTTCACTCCATTTAATTTGGTTAATGGACGCGAACCTTTGACTATGCTGGATGCCATGCTTCTTCCGGATTCTGCTCCCTCCTCTGTCGTGGGGGCTGACCAATTTATTCGTGACGCAGAAGCCGCACGCCAACTTACCCGACAGCGAATTCGGCACCAACAAGCACACGACGCCCAGCGCTACAACCTGCGACACCGAGAGGTGACTTACACACCCGGCGATCAAGTCTGGGTTTGGAGCCCTATACGGTTGCGAGGGCGCTCTGAAAAGCTTCTGCGCCGTTACTTTGGACCCTACGAGGTGCTCCGTCGCCTCAGCGCGGTGAACTACGAGGTGTTACCACAAGGCACTGTCCGCTCCTCTCGGCATCCGAAGTCTGAAATAGTTCACGTCGCCAGAATGAAGCGTTATTACAGTCGTTAAACAATTGTAGGGTCCAAACCAGAGCCAGAGACTCCCGTAAAACTTGCCCCGCTTTTCTATTGTTCCCTTACGTTTGCGGCATCGGGTCGATGCCTCTTGGAAGGGGGGCAATGACACACCGCTGCCCATCTTCTAGTGCCACCAAGTGGCCGAATGTCTTGGAGCGTGGCTGAGCGTCGTCCTCGTCTGTCTCGAGCTTCGCTTGATTAAAAAAGAAGGCAGCTCGGTTGTTCTTCTGTTTGCTACGTGTGTTGGTGACAATATGTACACCAAGTAGGTTCACTAGAACCTACAAGGTCGGCGATGGACATGTAAACTATGTCGAATAAGGTGATTATCGCGGCCGGTAGGTGACAGAAGAAAATAGACGGCTCGTTGAATGGAAGGTAAAATATGAGTGACTAGATAGTGAGCGTTTGTATGTGTTTCTGCCCACGTCACCTCATTGCTTGAGCTGTTGACGCGCGATTTAGGCTTCGAATTGCACTTCTAAATAGCTGCTCAAGAAAATCTTGGTTAGCCCTTTTCGGGACCACCACTGCACTTCTTAGCATTTGGCTCTGCTACGAACTTAGTGCCAAAGAACAATTTTAAGTGATAGTGTATAGAGCTCGTTCAGTCGAGAAGACGTCGCTGTCGCTATACCCCAGAATTGAGAAAAGCGTGTAGTAAAAATAAAATTGGTGCATGCATGCGGCGGCCGGCGGAAATAATCGATACATGATATGTCGTTGCGACGAAAGATGGGGCTACCGAGTTTTCAGTTTCAAAGCGGCTCACTAATTGCAAATTGCGCGTCTGAATCGATTTCTCAATGCGGAAGCACCCCAGAGGGCCACAGGTCGCTATCGCGTCATACCTTTAAAACGAAGCATAAGTGTCCTCTTAATTATTTAGTATACACAGTTTACTACAATGTCAGGCTTCGGCAAGATCTAACCCGTTAACGTTACGTTAGGTACGAGCCACGTTGATCACTAGAAAAACCGCGAGAGCAAAACGTTTACATATATCTATACTTGTTGGTACGCCTGCGCAGCATATATGGCGAAGATGTTTGGCTCACAAAACTGTGACGTATTTGTCACTTCTCTTCGCGATACTCTCAAAGAAAATCTTTGCAAGTCACGGGCCTACTGTGAACATGCCCGGGGACAAAGGCTCAAGGACAATAATATAACACAGAGTTAGACTTCCCGCGACAAGTGAAGATCTATCTACGCACTTGGCGGGCATGAAAATCTGGTTTCAGCTTAGGTATCCCCGAGAGGATTGACTCCACGACTTCCTATTGTCCATAACCAACATTAACTTATCCCATATGGCAAGTCCATAAACTAAAAAAAAATAAAAGCTGTGCGATGTGTAAAAGCATATATACTTTAACGACCTCAGTTTGCATTTCATAAAGGAGATCGGTCAGTCAAACCTTTCGAAAGCCTGACTCAATATGTGTGCTTGGAAGCCGCATTTTAATTTTTTCTTTTTCTTTTATTTAAATATTGGTAGTTTCAGCCTATTCTGAGGGTTTCCCAGCCCTGCAACAGGGATCAAAACTGAAATTGTTCGTCAAAAACATGATCTTAAATTTTCTATGGGGGAAGCGTAAAATACTGGCCCATAATTTCATGCGAGAGTAATTTCAGATTTTTCGTTTTCAGTAGTCTTTTTTTTTTTTTGTTAAAGATGTATGAGGAAATAACGGTATAGTTTTGAAATAACGCGTCCATTTCCTCACCACACGCCCCGCGGTTCGACTCGGTGTTAGGCCACACCTTTTGCATCGTTTTGGTTTTTTTTTTTTTTTTTTTTTCAAGATATCTAAGGAGTGCGACAATGCCTAAACAGGGAATACTATTTAGGATTACGTATTGCTTCTTAAAAAATATTTACAGAACAATAATTTTTCAGAGAGTAGCTGGCTGTGGTTAGCAACTTTATGCTACATATTAAACTCTTGAAATTATTGCGCTTTTTCTTTCTCAGTTTTGCACTAGGTACATTCGTTATTACAACTGCTGTATACCTCTGTTTCTTGAATAAGAGCTTTAGTTTTGCATTCGTGTCTTGACTTTTCATACTGGTACCCCCCCCCCCCCCCCCCGATACGAATTCATAATAAATAACTTCTTTCTGAAGTCGATCAGTCTTTGTATATATGCCTGAAACTTTTCTTTTAATGCGATTTACAACATAACTAGACACTCCCGTGCGTTGGAACTGCAGCTGGGCTGTTCAGTTTTTATTATTATTTTTTAATTTCGTTCTGACAGGAGGTCTGCCTACACACGTTTTCTATGGTGCATCCCTCAGCTATTCATTGAGTTAGAAAAATGAGTCAAATCCACTCGTGGGAACTTTTTTTTCCAGCTTGAGCCTCATACTTTAGACTCGTTCGAGCGCAGTTTCATCTATTTGTTCTCCAACGCCACAGGCGATCGTTTGTGAAACATATGAAGAGATAGGCGTAAGATCTGAATCTCAAAGAGGGTAGCAACGAAGGGTTCATTAGCCTCGTCACTAAGGAAACGAAGTTGCACCTCTGCTACAGTGACCATGTGAGTGTTCACTTTGAAGCAGTTGGTATTGGCGTTTTTGACACATGGTTATTAGCGAAATGACAGGCTCAGACAGGCAGAAACAGTTCTGATGCTGATATAAACCTAAATATTTTCCTAATATTTCAGTTCAGACTGGCGCATAATGTTCATTCTTCTACTTTGTAATCAGTAATCCTTCGTTCTCAAAATAATTACAATAATCATTTCCAATTCATCAAGACCACAACTTAAAGAAGCAAAACATTAGAAAGATACCCCTCCCTCCCCCTTTATGTGATACCCTCGAAAGAGGGCGTTTAAAAGTACTTCGAATAAATAAAGAAATAAATAAATAAATCATTTTTGATTTCTTAATTTCCCCTAATTTCATTATTCTTCTCAGCTGAATGCAGCGCACATTAGGTAGTGGCTTGGATAGTATTAGCTTTATGGTGATGAGAAAGTTTAGCCTTTTTTTCTCAATTCAGGTGGAGTTGGCTCAGGAAAAAAAAAAAAAGCCTCAAGAGTGCCAGAAGCACTCCAAAAATAGTAGTTATGAATGTATTCGAATAGTTATAAGTTTGGACGGTAATTTGCCTTTGGCAGCTTCATACGCGAAAAATGAATACTTTACAAGCTAACAGCCAAATGCAAAGATGTAACCTTTCTTACGCTTGGATAAATCTTGAGTAAGTCTGCCGGAAGCACTAAACAGACTTCAAAACAGCCAATTTTGGCGGCGCTTGGGATAGACGTGCCTGCAGACTTGCCTACTAGGATTGCTTGGACGTACTGCTCATCTCGGACCGAAATTAACAATCAGCGCCTTGTTAACGTACAATGTAGTATTGGAGACAAGCTCTCGAGGACGTGTATTCTGCAAACCGAAACGTATAGCCTTGTTACTAGAGGGTAGCTCGAGATCAGACACATTAAGGTGAAAGCCTAACTCGTGTGCCATAACGTCAGCTAATACAATCAAAAGATTGCTAAGAAAGGTAGCATTTGTACGCAGCAGTTATTTTAGTGCGTGCTTGTGCGGCTTGCGTCTCTAGTGTATGTCAATTACGGTAGACATTTCTCCGAGAACTCATAAACACACATATATGTAAAGTAAGGTTGGCAAACAATGCTAGCAGCGGAAACAATAGATATCACTGCTGTCTGACGCTTTTAAAGGAATGATGGTTTTAGTTGGCAACACGTATCGCACTTTAGAAAACTCTGGCATTACGAAGGAGCGGAATTTCATGTGGGCCCTTGCCATATTTTGTCATTACAGCGTCTGTTCGTTTTATGATTTTATTGTGGATTCAGGCACTTTTGCGAAATTTCACTAATGTACTATCAGGAACATGTCCTCTGATAGCGGAAGATAACGTTTCGGCTCACATATTAAGATAAAGTGCTGCTGACTATTTCGGTAAACGGTTCCAAGAAAATACTGCAATGAAAAAAAAAAAAAACGATTGTGACATTATACATATATAAACTAAACATGGAAGAATATATCTGGTTTTAAACGCAATCCATGGGTGATCAGACGTGGACACAGTGAACTTCGGAAATGCTGGCGCTGCATGGTACCAACTCGCAAGCGAGATGACGAAAGGCTCCAGAGGAAGCGCCACTGTTCAGTTTCTAGATCGTGCACGTGTGGCTCTAATTCGCACTATGCTTTGGTTTCACTCGGCGCGCTCTGTATTTCATTCACAAGTGACGAAAATTTATCCTGCTCTGCGCAGGTAGGATCGAAAGCCGCGGGTACAGGAATGCATAGCTTTAGGAACAGTGCAATAAATAAATGTTCTACAAATCACGCTTTATGCGATGTGTACTGTTTGCTTGTTCGTTTAAAAATCCAGATACACGCATTTTGCCTCATTCATGTTAATAGTTTTCCAGGTGTGTCTTGTACAACCGCCTGGGGTTTTAATAATAGCGCCCTACGGACACGTTAGCGCCTGGTATCAGCGCTAACTCATCGCTCTTGTGAGATCAATCGGCAATTTCCTGTTCATTGTTGTTATCAAGCGCTTATATACCGCGCTACCGATGGTCGTGTGATACTCCAGCGGGCTGTACAGAGCAACTAACCTTTACTGATTCCTGATGCGGTTGGTTAGGCACTTTAGAATGGCATAGGATATTAACAGAAACAACGCACAGCCGCCTGCGATGACTTGTCCTGGGTTGTATTTATTTGTGTCTAGCTTATGAACAACAAGCTGAGAGGATATAAAGCAGTGAATAATGTTATAGCGGCGCACATTCGGTTTGAAAAATGGCTTCTCTTACACTAAAAACTATTTCGTTTTAGGGAAAAAACCGGCATCCTCCATCTTGAGTGCCCTCACTTCTTATTCACGACCTGTAGCGATGTAACGAGAGAGCTACATAATATTTTGGGGTATTTTTCACATGGTTTTGTAGTTTTTATTGATTGGGGGAATTAGTGAAAAATTACAAGGATGCTTAAGCTTTGCCTTGAAAGTATACGCAAAGGGCCTTTAACACCGCCATTTTAATAGCGCGATATTTAAAAAAAAACTTTTTTGTTTAAATCATTTCAATTTGACAATTGTTATGACTGTAACATTAGTACACAACACAAACACACGTCAGAAAGTCCTACCCACCACAACATGTTCACTAGTTGGCCTCTAACACGCTTGTTACAAACGGCCCTTCGTGGCCTAGCTATAAAGCTGTCAAATTTAAACCGACTCTTTTTTGCGGTACTCGCCAGCCAGTGTTGGTTGTGAAATAAAGGTAATAAAGAAAAAAAAGGGAACAAAAAACACATCCTTCGGGGCCTTTGCGTTGCCTCGCCGCTCCTCATGCACAGGACCTGGGTTAAAACCGCAATGGCTGCAGAGTTTTTTATTGTACTACTTCTAATTTTTGAAATACCTCAATTAGAGGACCCTCCTCTGTAATTTTAGCTACATTTGGACCCTACTGCAATTCCTTTTATAGCTTTATTTCGAATGTTGGCTGTTTTAAATTCCG
This sequence comes from Amblyomma maculatum, assembly GCF_055883805.1. Classification (NCBI taxonomy): domain Eukaryota; kingdom Metazoa; phylum Arthropoda; class Arachnida; order Ixodida; family Ixodidae; genus Amblyomma; species Amblyomma maculatum. Next base: position 3,684,242 of record NC_139348.1, on the reverse strand, counting down.
GCACGAGGTCATGTGGTTGTGATGTCATAACGCTGTCGATCAATCGAGATTTTTCCTTCCGCACGAATATCTCCGACATGCTGGTGCAGAATACTACAACGGCGAACTACTACTCCGACGGCTTTTCGACCAAACGAGCTGTATACGCTACGCCTAAAAGGGCTCGTACGTGGTCGACGAAAGAGCGTATATTACAATCCGCTAAACGATTATATGTGCTCTCTGATCTAAAGATCTGTTTCAGCACTCGTGATACTCAATTCAAGAGCGTTGCCTCCCGAAGGAGATTCTCTTGCGTTACGATGGTCGTTAAGGGCCAGTGTGCTTGCATGTACCCGTTGGAAGATAGAGCAGAAGGGGGCGAGCTTCGGAAGAACATGCGTCCTGTGCAGAAAAGACTACTCGCCTAAAATTCTTCCCGAATTTGCACACCTGCGAGGTCCTTCAGTCTCGAAATGAACACGAACACGATCGTATAAAAAAAAAAATCTCCTTTCTGAGTAAAAAAAAACGAAATAACGGTCTAGCAAGAATTACATACTATGAGAATTTCTGCACCTCGGCACTACTGAGGGCGCTTCGCTGCAGAATTCTCTCTTTTTTTTTTCTCAGCTGCTAAGCATAAATCCCGGATAACACACTATTCATTTTTTTCTCTTTTCGCCCCACTAACTCTCCGTGTTTTTTTTTGTAGACCCCTCATTCATTTGTGCACTTTTGCGAGCTCGCTATGAAAGAGGCCGACGAAAACACCCGAGGAGAAGAAAGAGAAAGGTGTTGGGGGTGGAACAAAATAACTGCCTGCCAAAAAAAGAAAAATATGATCATAAACAGAGAGCACTCAGTCGTGTGTGTTTGAGCGATCTTCGCGAACGCAAGTGCGAAGAAAATACTTAAACTGTCCCGCGCATAATGTCACCCTTTTTCGAAACTTCCGGGAAGTTCCATCGCTCAGCGAGAGAACATGACCAGATGCGGTGCCGGAGCTTCGTCGTGGTTGGCGTGGTACAGAGCCCCGAGAAATCTTCGCATGTATCCTCTTTCTTGGCACCCTCCCTTTCCGCGCTCTTGCGCTCAAGTTTCGTGCACACTTTTCTGCTTTGTCTTTATTCTGCGCGTATGCTGTTTCAAAACAAGCAGCACGAAATCCTTGAAGGCATGTTGGAAAGACTCCACAGCGCAAATTCCGTCTCTTCTTGCATTGGATTTGTACAGCTTTTTCTTCGCATGGTTATTTACTCTTGGCCTTGTCGTGGCACTTTCTTCTTTTGCAGCTACCGGCTGTAGCATGGACGTATCTTGTGAGAGCGCATCCATTTGCAGAGGCTTTGGCAGTGACCCCTGCTTCAAGGGTTCCTTTCGTAGACCGCTTTTTCCATGTCTCAAATGCAGAAATACGTGCAAGCTGATTACATAGGTGGAAAATTAGTTCCGTGGTAGTGATTTCTGCTAACGATATAATGGAAACGGTAAAAATATTAATTACGACATATATTGCGCACTGCTCAAGGATTACGCGTGGATTCCGTCTTCATTTAAAGAAATCTTACTAGTGGAAGCAAAGTTTTCATAGTGGCGCACAGCCCATTCACAGGTATATGAATGTTCTAGGCATCGTGCAGTCTTACAGGTAAGGAGTGAAATATTGCATTAGGGTCTCAGCCCACTACTTAACCATACAGTATGTATTTGACACCTTTATTGAGTATCGCTGTATATGCCACAAGTAAAAGATGGGGGCGCTGCTCCACTACCCGAACCACAACTCAAAAGCGGTTTGCAGTACTATGGGATCAATCACACAGGCGCGCGCTGCTTGAATGTTTTCCTTCCCGCCCGCCATGCCGCGAGCGGTAGCTCCACATGAGGATGAAAGCGAATTGGCACATAGCTGCCGCATCAGTAGTCTAGGTAGACGCCATGTTTGCAAATTAAGGGGCACACTTCTATGCCAGGCTCCGCAGTGTTCTGTTTGCGCAGACACACCCTGATAATTTCACGACCAAACGAAACCCTCGTTATAAGTTTACAAGCGAAAAATCTGATCTTTCGAAAAACTGGAATAGTTATTTCAGGTATAATTCAAAAGTGCGCAAGTAATTGAGGGATGATTTACTGTACTGCCATCTTCATTGAACGAAAATACTGTATGTTCCAAGTTGTTGCACACAACCTGCCAGATAGAGCAGCAATAATTAATATCAATCAATCAGCCCTTATTTCGCCGGAAATGAAGGCAGAGGAAGCCGGAAGAAGAAAGCTTCAACGAGCTTGACGAGCTTCTGGGCCCTTGGATATACAGCGACAATAGCAGCGGCTTAAATGATGCTCAGGGCAAAACCAGGTTATTTAGAGGCAAAGAATAAAAAAATCACATAAATAAGCACAACAAACTAGTGGTGACTTATAAGAAAAATAGCACAACTTTAACCAGTTACGCGAGCTGAGAAAAACAAAGCAGATATAAACTGGGACATAGTGCAAAAAGTGAGATGTGCGAGTAATACAATAAACGGTAATTTAACTGGTAATTGGGTTTTCTGTGGCATAAGAAAAATGGTGGTAGTACTCACCGACCAGATCAACTGTTTCTCTTTTCACTGGTACTACCGCTACCGCTACACTATAAAATAATTAAACCACACTGGGATGATAGCCTGAATAAAAATGCCAGAATAAATGATAGCCTGTTGTCCGTGACAATATATTTCAAGGAGGTCGTGGAGAGAAATGCAAAAGAGGTCTATGACCGATGCTTACGTAAGCTTGAAATAGCCGCGGCGACATATTTTTGCTCATACATATATTCCTGCACTGATAGCAATGGCAACTGCCTGACTGGCAAATTGGGGCTAATTTCGAGCACAGAGAGAAAAAGACCGAGTGGAATAATAAGAAAAAACTAAACGGTATTGGATGCGCCCAGTGACATTTGATGAAAGATAAAACGAATCAAGTAATACAAAAAAAAGCTTCTCGTTTAATAAGCTTTCCTAAATCAAACAAAATGTATACTGAGGGCAAAGGCCGAGTACCATGAGGTTGACTAAAAATAAATCATCTTTCACGCGCCTCATGATATGTGATGCGAATGTGTGGCGTCGTTGTAACGCCGCAAATTCAACCAGTGAAGCGCGAGAAAAAATTTTGTTATTTTGAATTGTTATGTCTCACCTGCAGTAATCGGTTTTACCATCTAGTTCCCCATACTCGACACGCATGATCAGAGTTCGGTGCAATATTGTTGCTCTGATTGGTTCCCAGAATAGTAACGTGTCGCGAATTTGGGGCACAAAAATGTGAGCTTTCAAAATGGCTTTTTGCGGTGATGTATAAATGACGTGAGCTTGAAAACGTAATTATTGCAGAGTTGTTCATGCTGCCTGGATGGTAAATGAAGGTAATTGTGGAGGGAAAAAGCAGGTAAAGATGCTAGAAAGGAAAACACTTGTGCTTCATTACGAATATATGGTGAAATCAACTGCTTACTATTCTCACGTAGTAGAAGCCTGGGTCGGGCCCGGGGTTTCGGGTCGACCCGAGCCCGTGCAGTCCTCTTCGAAGTAAGGCCTTAAACATCGAACTGTATCTGGCCTGGCCGTTGCTCAGATGAGGGGTATTTCACGCCGTGATCGCACCAATGAAGCTTTGACTATAGTTTATTTAAGTGTTAGTCTCTCAATATACGCTGTCTTAAAACTGATCGTAAATTGCCTATGTGACAGGAGTGCGGCACTAAGGTTTTGTTTTATTACTTGAAGACTTGGCATGTAGCATAGAACGGGGCTGTCTATGCCATTTGGCAAACCTGGCAAAGGTACTGCTGCTGTCTTCATTCCTGTCTCCAAAATATTGTGTTGTGGGCCACATCAGTCATGAATTTCTTGCTATTGTTTTTATTATTATATCCTTATGCTTAGGTGTGCTTTTCCAATCGTGTTCCTGCCTCCATCGCTCAGTCTGAGAGCTCTAAATTAAAAACAAAAAAGAACGGTATCGATTTTGTCTGTTCCCCCGCTTCTCTTTGTCAAATTTTTCCAGGCCTTGAAAGAATGAAATTAACTAGAATTCTAGAATACCCTTTTTATTACTTTAAGTGCATTTAGGTTTAGTCGTTTTAATTCTCTTTGAGCTTATTATTGGTGCCACTTAGTTGTATCTAAAAGCACTATGTGCACGACCGTGTGATGCTTGGCTTCAGGTACAGCCTGTCAATTCTTTAACAGTACAGCGCCAGCATCGACTGCCCGGTGCAGCGGTGCCGAGCCGAAGCAAAGTGGAAATCAGGAGAGGGAACGAACAAGGGGGCGTTTTCATGCTGCTTGAACGAGTGTCGTCCGCTTGGCTGTTCTGCGCCGTCGGACGCAATCCCTTGAATCAAGTTTCATGCCCGTGTTCTGCGAGCGCTTCGATTGGTGCTAACTTGTAATGTTCCAAATGTTACTTGTCCCTGGTTCCATCTGCGGGTACTGCCGCGAGAAGGTTTCTTTTGGAAGTAATCAAGGTGACGATATTTATTGTTCTCGACAATAATTTGTTCTCAAAGTAACGATTGCAAAGAATTGTTGGGCAGGTTAGGTTTTTTTACTGCGAATTTTTTCTAGATATTTTTCGCACCATATGCCCATATGGTGGATGGAAACGAGTAGTGATAGCTTCTTCGGGCACCGATGCCTACCGGCCGATTGTGGCAGGGGTTGCTTCGTACTGATCAGAACAGCCTATCAATCGAGGCTCACTGCAGCAGCCGGAATTATGGGCATGCCCTTGCCCCCGCTAGCTTTCTCATTTTCTGCATTTTCCGGCGCAGCAGCGCCGGGCAGTCGACCCTCACGCGCTACTGTTAAAGAACTGAGAGGCTGTACATATGTATTTTCATATAGCAACTGCAGGACTGTGTCTGACTCAAGATGCTCATGGGGACAGCAGAACAGTCAGGCTGACTTTTTTGTTGTTGTGGCATCTCACATTGGTCTGTACTTGTGCCACGTGTCAGGGGTAGCTTCCTTGTTTAGAGCTATGCATTCAGTTCAATCTTCATGAGAAGGCCTTCCCACGATAGAAAAAGAACAAGCAAAATTACTAACAGCCTCTTTTATTTTACTAAAGGAATGTCTGTACATGGTACATCTTTGCTTGCCACATGTGATGTGTTTTATGCAAATGTTTGCTCAAGTATGCATGCAGGCTTTCCATTCGTTTACTTTTCACGAAGCAAAAATAAATGCTCCAAAGCACGTTTTGAAGCCGCGCTCTAATTACATGTGCTATTAAGTAACTTTTCGTCCTGTTTGATTTTTTAATACAGCCAGAAAATTATATTTCTTTATTGTTTTGCATTTTATCGTTTTGATAATGAGGGATACACGTTGTAACGCCTGCATTCAGATGTCGCTGATAAAGAAATGTGAGATGTCATCGGCGCTTTCCGCCTCCATTCTGCGCAAAGCCATTTGGAATACCCCTGTGCGGTTCTTGCATTTCAGCTGTAACGCTGATCGACTCTCGTAAACCCGCTCGTCCTCTCCGTCCGCAGCTGCTGCAGATTGTTCGACCGCATGTATGTAATGATAATTATCTGAGATCGCAACGGCCGCAATTAAGTTGGATCGCTCTCAATGCAGCTGGAGGCATCCGCATCCCGGAATCCACCGAAGCGGCTCGGTTTCACGAGCATAGTTGTTTTTCATACTTTCTGCCAATATATGTATGTAATGATAATTATCTGAGATCGCAACGGCCGCAATTAAGTTGGATCGCTCTCAATGCAGCTGGAGGCATCCGCATCCCGGAATCCACCGAAGCGGCTCGGTTTCACGAGCATAGTTGTTTTTCATACTTTCTGCCAATATATAGTTGCAGACGACAGTGCTTTTATATATCGTTTTTTTTTTCATCAGAATACCTCTATCGATTTGGTGCTTATGTAACCTGACACGACCCAGCTGCAGACATCTCGCGTAGGTCACAATTTGAAGAAAATGACAAATTGTCGAAAATTGGGTTCCCGAATAAATAAGGAACTGGGTTAGAACGCTACAAATGCAGAGTAGTAAAGAAACCGAACATAATGGAGTTTTCAAGTCGTTGCAGCGATAAGCCAAACGAAGCAAACTTAGCTGAAAGAACGATGAATATTCCTTCTACATGCAGTACATTTATGATCGGGAAAGCTCTAAGCTTTTTAGCGTATTGTTTTCGATCAATGTTCTCGCTTTTTCGCTAATGTTTTTCGCTTGTTCAGGGGCTTGTATTTCGCAAGCTTCGGTTTTCACTATTTCACTTCATTTGACGATACTTCAGCATGATCACAGCATCAGACGAGCAGTGAGCCGTCAGTCATAGAAATAATAAGATAGCGGCCCTGCCGTCCGCGATAACCATCACCGCTGGCGGCGCTGCATTGAGGCACCCTATTTTGTCAAGGCTGCGAGCAGCGCCTCGCGGCGATCGCGCGAAGTAGGCATAAAAGTAGGCATACATACATATAATCTGCAGAAAGAAGGTAAAGTTCTTTTTTTTTTTTTTTGCGCGTCATCACTACTACACGCATTCCCATAAAACAGCGACGACTGAAGCAGATTTGACTTTCGACCTTTGCGCCCTACAGAATGAAATGAGATAAACATTCCTAAACATGGCTATTCAGCCCACTGCCGCGCGATGAGAGCAGCTGCACTAGACATTGCACGAGGGCATACGCTATCCCTGCTTGTTCTTTATTGCCTTTTAGGTAACGGCACAGAAATACAGATCATATCCAATGCATCAGCGTCACACAAGGACACATGGTTGTATCAAAAATTGGCAGAAGTCATTGCTGTTAACCCAATTACATTGCGAAAGTAGAGAAAGCTGCTACTTCAGCTTTGCATCATGTGTCGCCATCTAGGAGTCGCTGCGTAAAATGGCGGAGGTTTAACAGTGACCTCCGTAATCACCTCCGGCGCAGCGGCGCGCCTAATTGCGGAGGCGACAGGTGTATGGCGCAATCTGGGAGCTTCAGCGTCAAATGGGCTTTTACCGTACTTACGCTTGCTTATAACAAGCGAAAGCACTAGCCGGTTGCCTTACCAGCACGCCGCATCAAAACCCGACAGGTTCTTTTTATACGGTGGGCTGGATTTTTATTTAGTGCCGCGTTGGAGCCCCTATACCGGACTTTGAATTTCGTACGCGAGGATACGTAGTTGTGACTTCACAAAACCGCTTAGCCAATCAGAGCGAATGGCTCTGGCATTGGCGAATGCGAATGGCACCGCAGGACATGCATGACAGCATAAACAATTGATCGGGCAAAATTATAAGTGTTAGTGCTTTCGCACTAAAGTTCCCTCAGGCGTGTCAGGTAGTCAATAATAGTTTGGTTTGGTTCATGGGTTTTAAAGGTATACTGACCAAATAACCAAGAATAGTGAGAAAAGCACCACAACTGCATTCTTAAGACACGATTACACTAGTACAGACACATAATTGAGTTAGCTTTGAGCGGATGACTGTATTTTTGCCGTTTTCTGAGCGGCCGTCGGGTCAGAGGCAGCGCGCTCCCGACTGTGAGCCGGATCTACCCCTAGCAACGTCATGGCCCCGCGATCCCGCCACCGCCGCACCTGAACCTAGTTGACCGGCTACACGCATTGTCGGTTCCTCCGCATCACGCCGGGCACATTGCCGCGAAGTGTGGAATGCTGCATACGAGGGAGGTCGAGGGGGACGCGCAAGGAGGGCGAGTTTTGCGGACCATTGTTTGCGCATTGGGAGGAAACGATGAATTGTGCGCCAAAACACCAGCAGCAAAAAAAAAAAAAACGCCTGTCAATGCGCTTTGTGAGTGCCACGGGGGAAAAGAAAAATGAACAGGTGTGACCGCTCGCGATGGGGGTGGCTAGGTAGGCATGAGGGAGGCAGGTAAATATGACGTGATATACGGTTTTGTCAGTGCTTTCGCAGGAGCCCGATAGGTGCGGCGATTTGAGAAATATTCATTAAAATTCTTACTTTCCGCTCATTTCTCTTCATAAAGTGGATTGTTTTGGTCACTCCCAGTGCGATAGCTACCATCTGCGCTGGAAATCTCGGCGGCAATTTTTTATTCAGTATACCCTTAAAGTCCCAAGCTAGCTCAGGCTATGAGGGACATCGTATGGTTAGGTTTTGCTTGTGGGGTTTAACGTTCCAAAGCGGCTCAGGATATGAGAGACGCCGTAGTGAATTTTAACCACCTGGGTTCTTTAACGTTTAGTGACATCACACAGCACATGGGCGCCTTGCTTTTCGCCTCCATCGAAAAGTGGCCGCTGAGTCCGGAATTCGATCCCGCATCCTTGGACACAGTAGTCGAGCGCTCTAACCCTTGCGCCACTCTGCCAGGGTGGCGCAAGGGTTAGAGCGCTCGACTACTGTGTCCAAGGATGCGGGATCGAATTCCGGACTCAGCGGCCACTTTTCGATGGAGGCGAAAAGCAAGGCGCCCATGTGCTGTGTGATGTCACTAAACGTTAAAGAACCCAGGTGGTTAAAATTCACTACTTAATAAACCAAGGCGTGTAATAAACCGGACCACAGGTGACTTCTCGGCTGCTGCATCTTTTCTGTTCGCAAACGAAGCACGGTCTCCGAAAATTTCCACCACCTGGGGTTATTTAACGTGCACTTACATCGCACAGTACACAGGTGCGTTGCTTTGCCTTCAACCAAGATTTAATGCCGCGTCCTTGGGATCAGCAGCCGAGCGCCCTATAACCATTGAGCCACTGCAGCAGCGCTCGTCAACAATGCTGACCGACTCTGGGGATTCGCTTGGAGCTGATGCTCTTTTATAATGAACTCAACACTTTGAATCCACTTACCACAGACCGAAAGCACATCATATCTGTGTGACGAACAGCCCTTTTCATCTTTCACAAACATTGACACCCAGGAATGGGAACGTATCGACCTCGATCAACTTCAAGTGTCAGATATCGTATTCCCTATGGGCTTATGCGGAGTTCTTTTTAAGGCAAAAGCCTTTACTGCCTCATCGTTGTCGTCAGCAAAAGTGTCACGCTTTTGCGGCAGCTCTCATTGGTCGAGACGGGATGACGTCATGGAGGTCTCGACCAATGCGCGAATCCGTGCCTTATATGACCATATACCAATCAATCGTCAATTACTAATTATTGACGAATTTTAATAAGTAATTATTTACCTATTGACGACTACATATTATTGTTATTTGATGACTAACGACTAATTATTAATTATTATAATCACTGATCAGTACCAGTTTCATAATTAATTAGCAATTATACCGCGCAACCGGTAAAACCAACCACACAACAGTAAACGAGAAACAACTGCGAAGATACATGGAGCGCGATCTCGTCGCTGCTAAGCAGAATTCACTGAATAAATGCGCTCGCAGAATGTGAAAGAGTAGTCTCTCGCTTTACTCGTAGCGGCATTCATCGCTAATTGCGCAACAGTCGCGTAGCAGAATGCAGCACTCAGGCTTTCGCCTTTCATCACTTTAGTCGTCAAAACGCCGAATAACGACAGCCTTCGAACAATAACAAAAGGCCTGTTCACTACGGTATCACCGCAGCAGAACAGCCCGAGTCCTTTACCGCCACTCGTTTGGGCTGTGCCTGCACTGCACTTTGTCTTCATCGATTTCCACCCATGCTCAGCGGATGCTTGATTCCGTTCTCTCAACGGTAGGATGGATGGATGGAATATAGGAGCGTCCCCTTTGAAACGGGGTGGTAGCAGTAGCTATCAGCAGCGTCACCTGGCGACAGATAGCGGAAATATTGTAAAAATGAATAAGATCACATTTAAAGCCTGCCATACCCGTCGCCTCAGTGGCACAATAGATTAACAATACTTACCTGAGCACTTAGCGAATGAAATGTATGTTCGAATTCGGAGTTTGTAAATTTTTCCAAATTTGTTTTTTAAATTACAATAATAAAATAACCTACTGATATCTTTATGGCGGGGTGTTCCCCTTTAAGTTGCACCATATGTGATGTTTTTAATTCTTAATAGCCACAAAACCTGCCGTGAACACAGCCGCGAGACAGCAGAATAGCAACGCTGACACTATTTATATAATTTTAAACATAGCCTTTTCCTGCCTTTAGTGAGTGTATGTTACCTTTAGGTTGCGTTCAGACACACCTCTCAATAACAATCACCGTTTAAACCGCTCACAGGCAACCAGTGACGAGAAAGAAGTTGCGGGACCCTACCGTTGAGAAGACGGAATTACGCTCAGTGGATCCCGAGCGTACCGCTATCGCATTCCCCTCTGAAGGTGCTTCAAAATGTCGCTAAGTTTTAAATTGCGCTACCACTGACGTAACTAATTACTAAATTTGCCGATATTATCATGAAGCCTAAAATTGAGACCTTAGCCTCGAACCGAATGCCAAATGAAAAGGCGACATCTTAGTGTATACATACTTCACATTTAGCCAATTTGGCTAAATCAACTGCAATTATTTAATTACTTACGGATAAGCTGCTAGATCGAGAAGTTTTCAGTCCAGCTTCAGTTCAGTTCAGTTCAGTCGTTCAGTCGTGTCCGACTCTTCGTGACCCTATTGACCATGTCACGCCACGCTTTCCGGTCTCTCACTTTCTTCCTAACATCACATAACTTCATCTGCAGTGCCTCGAGGATGCCATCTAACCATCGCGTTCGCTGCCTACCCCTTCTCCGGTGACCCTCAACCTTTCCCAACATCAAATCTTTCTCCAGCGACTCCTCTCTTCTCATCAGATGACCAAAGTAGCTGAGCTTTAACTTTAGAATTTGACCCTCCAATGAGCAGTCAGGGTTTATGGTCGACAATATTGACTGATTTGATCTTCAGGCAGTCCAATGAACTCTCAAAAGTCTTCGCCAGCACCACAATTCAAACGCGTCAATTCTTCAGCGGTCAGCCTTTTTCACAGTCCAACTCTCGCATCCATACATTACAACTGGAAAGACCATAGAACGAGTTATACGGATCTTGGTTGGCAGACTAATGTCTCTGCTCTTTACTAGGCGGTCAAGGCTAACCATTGCTCTCTTTCCCAGAAGCAGGCGTCTCCTAATTTCATGGCTGCAGTCTCCTTCCGAGGTAATCTTGGAGCCCAAGAAAAGAAAATCTGTCACAGCTTCCACTGTTTATGAATTTCTCACGGGTGCCCGTCTTCGTTATTTCTCACTGAAGCACACTTACCAAAAGACGGTCGACATTTTTTAAGCATGGTGCAATGAATTAAGATAGTGCATCTTTTTAATTTCTCCCCTTTTACTTTGAATATATGTTAAGCCGATCATTATTACAATGCGTGGTTCGCCCTATAGGTATTTGTCAGCAAAAGATTGGAATTTGGTGACTAATACCTTATTTGTATTTAGAAAAGGGAATATGACAATTATTCTACTTTTTGGCACGACTTTTACGCCTATCTGATGCCCTCTTGGTACACAATCTGAGTATGAATCAGCAAGCTTAAGCTTCGATTCAACCAATGGAGTAACATCGGCTCTTTCCCCCTCCTTCCCGGTAGCGGGCCCATACACCCAATACAAACGAAGACAGCTCCCATGCGAGTATTGTCGTGGCCTTCATAATAGCAGGTTGTCGAGTCACTGTCAGCACCGCTGCAGTCGTGAGCAGCGTGCAGCGTGTTGTCGTAAAGAACAATCGTCAAAGCTAGCAGGAACACAGTTAAACAGAGCACGTGGTTTCAAACATACTCGCACGTGCGCCCGGAGACAAAGCAGTACTTCCCAGGCTGCAAAAGATTGTCGCAATGCACCAGCAGCCCGTAATACGCTCTGAGAACTTGACTCCTCTGTAAGCCGATGAAAGCTTGAATCGATTAATGCCGCCAGTTAAACAAAGCCCGAAGTTTTCTGACGGCCGCGATTGGTCGTGCCTAATGTTGCCGCTCCGACAGGCTGTTCACGGACAAGGTTCGGTGAATATTCCAACTCTATGTGCGCCACGCTTTTATCTGCGTGATGTCTTTGAATGCATGCATCAGCGATGCGATTTCTCTCTGGTCGCAAACTCACAATGTGGCGCGCTGCTGCTACGATGTCGATCCCTCGTTGTAGAGCCCTGAAATTTAGCAGATGCCGAGGCGTCGGCATTGTCTTCACTTGTACTGTCGAACCGAACAAAAGGTAGGCAGCAATGAAGTATATTGACACCCCTGTGTCGAACAATGACTCCAAAGTTCCAGGAAAATAATTCGATTTTTGACTTCAAACTTGGAACCAGAACATTACGGTGGCATGCGACCAGGATAAGCACCATGTGCGGAGTTTTCGTGAGTGGTACGATCAGGCGGAATGGCACGCGGAATTTCTTTGATACTCTTCGCGCCCTTGGTTGTAAGGTCTTCTCTCTTGTCTCCGTTGTTGCGCTGTTTTAACTTGCCATTTTACTGAATTTCATTTCTAGAACACATGTTTTGTTCACTTTTCTTCATTCATTTTCCTTCCATTTCATTTTATTGATTGCAGCTGGCAGGTGGTAGTTGGCAGGTGGCAGTTAGCAGGTGGCAAGGTCAGGCACTGACTGGTCGGTGGGTTCTGTCACATCAGGAGATCAGATGGCATGATCAAGTTGGCCCCGCCGGGGTGGTGCAGTGGTAAGACGCCCGACTACTGTGCCGGAGTACCCGGGCTCGAACCCGACCTCGGCGGCTGCGTTTCGATGGAGGCGAAACGAAGAGGCGTCCGTGTGCTGTGCGATGTCAGCGCACGTTAAAGATCCCAAGGTGGTCGAAATTACTCCGTAGCCCTCCACTACGGCTCCTCTTTCTCTCTTTCCACTTTCACTCCCACCTTCCTCCTTCGCTTACGGCGCGGTTAAGGTGTCCACTGAAAACAAGTGAGACAGTTACCGCGCCTTTCCCTTCCTATATAAAGTAATCAATGATCAAGTTGGAATAAGCTGGCAGTTAAGAGAGCTCTTAGCATATAGAAGGATAAGATGATAATGGAACATGGTCTAACGTCATGTGCCGTTGCTCTGATTGGCTAAGCTCTTTCGTGATGCCTGAACCACGAGGCCTCGTACGGGTAATTGAGACCAATGCTGGTATAGCTTAGCCTATGAGCGCCCAATTACTGGCCATGACCTGACCTTTGACCTAAACCATGAGCCAAACCGGCACCTCTCAGCGCGTTGCCACTGTCGTGATTCGGATTAAGCCTTTCATATTTTGGCTTTGTTTTTGATCCGGAATCTGGTTGCGACTATTTGAAGGCTCAAGTTTTTTTATATTAACTTCCACGTCATAATCTGACCGGGAAAGACGCAGATTAAGTATGGAGAGAAATCATGTGTCTTTGTTTACGATGCCATAAAATACAGGTGGGTATGAGTATAATGTATCAAAGACCTTCAGTTTTCCCATCTTCATAGTCTGCATAGGTTTGCATCGAAAGAGGATAATGAGATTCCTTGCTGCATACCACTGGCCAAACATTCAGCCTATTCGCTTCGAAATGCCTATACGCTCTCTTCGATCTCCCTAGAGAGAGTGTAGGTGTCGAGCTATTCTACATCTTCGGACGAGGTATGACTCCATGGATTACATGGCACTAAACACTTTGTGCCATAGGTTTTATGTTTGAAAAACTGAGGGAGCTGCTAAATCCACCTTAGCGCTTTAAAACTTCGCCTGCACGTTGAATATACTTCTCGTTCGTGCTATAGGAAGTATTCTTTTGGCAGAAGTACGTTTAAAGACTTATTGGATCATGTCACTGTCCAAACTTGTTCGTATATCGGCTTCAAAATGCCTATAAATGCCACTGGCCTCCTTGGAGAGAGTACAGGGATCAAGCTCTTCTACATCGCCTTTGAAAAAGGTATGACTCAATGACTTACTTGGCGCTTAATATTTTGCGCCCTATGTCGTTCGTATCTTTGAAATATTGATGGTGTGGTAAAATCCGCCAAAGCCATTTTGGAACTTCGCCTGTACGTTGAATATTTTTCGCGTCCGCGCTATGTGATATATTCATTTCCCAGAAGTACGTTTGTTTGTACATTAGCCTTTTTAACCAGAATATGACCACCTGTTACACTTTCATTGTAGGTCTCGTGGATTAAGTCAGCGAATCTCACTCCGGGCTGTTCATTTGTATGCCCGCCTTACTTGAGTGGTATCCTCCACTTAAGCATCATCCGTTCAAAGCGTGTGTCACCCTGATAGTTCTGAATTCAGCGCATCAATTTTTAAATTGTGCACTCTCTGGAAGGTTGTCATATGCCTGCAATTGGTGCAGCATCTGTGCAGCGGTGAATTCCGTATATGTTTCCAGATACTAGCTTTGCCGGAGGATATCACGGGCAATGAAGAGGCAAAAAGCCTAACCCACTAAGCGCCCTTTGCTGATCTGTCAGGAAAGGGCTTTCCAGATATAAGAAGGTTCTTCAAAGAAGCTTTGCACACATTTTCAAATCCCTGTGTTCTCCATTCAACCAATCATGTGTGAGGAAGGAGTTAAGAGACCCACGGTTCTTCGCATAGGTTCTGCGCATCCCAGTCTTCTATCAAAACAGCAGGCCTGCTACATGGTCACTTTGAGATATTGTTTACTGGAGTGAAAATTAACCGCACTGAAAAAAAGGACTTTCTGCCCTGCAGTAAGTCACCTTCGTTACTTGATCTAGACTCTGAACGGGTACAGCAGCCATTGATCATTGTGAGTGCTTGCTTGCGTGGCAACGTATCTCTACTGGGAAAGCGATCCTTCGTCCATGTTCTTTCATTTAATTAAGATTAAGCACCGTTATTACAAAGCTAACCCCACCCAATAATTCCCAATAAGAGAGGCGATTCACTGGTAGCTCTGCTTGCCAGAACGATTTGTTAGGTGTTCAAATTCTGGGAAGTGCCAGACCCACCCCTTCAACCAGCAAGACACTAGTGAAAAAAGCTAAACCCCTGTGTAACAAGTTAACATAAGAAAAATGGTCATGGTCAAAAAACGGGTATCGTTTTCTTCCGTGCGTCGCTCGGATATAATATACATGCAGTGCAGGTAAAAAGCAACTCACTATTGATGAGTTGATTGCTATCGGCCAGAAACTATAGATCAGGGCAAATTAAAGCTCTCCAATTATAAATAACAGGCAGAACGAATATTCAAGCTGTACATTGCGACTGTCACCGCTTCCCGAATCTCCCGCAGCTCAGGACGCTGCTACTTTCACGTCCATAAAAACATAAAACCAAGCGTTAGCCCATAAGGAGCCGGCTGTGATTATTCCGTGTATTATCAACGCTCCTGTCTCAATAACTTTGCTGAGATCCGTACAAGGGAAGATGCGCTTGATTAAATCCTATCAAATTTATAACGCCCTAACGCAACCCTTGAATTACGCGGGCCGTCACGGCGGATAGCTCGTCACTAATTTGTCATCATCTGCCGTGTCAATCCCGCCTAGTAACTGTGAGGTAGCGTAAACGCGTAAATGAGTAAATGACTAGTTGGACGTCTGAAGATATGCTTTTGCAGCTGCACCCCCGCGTTTAAGACATCGGTCATGTAAAAGCCACGCATGAATAATGATCGCTCATCATCGTATTTGTGCTGCTTCGCATTCATCCGAATAGAAAAGTTGCATAAACGGGCCTAAACCGACACGGAATGCACCCGAGGGATTGCTTGTAAAGCGCGTCCTTTCAGGGAATATAGCCATGTGATCCCGAACGTTTAGATTATTTTGGTTTAGTTTGCCGACAGAAGCACACACTAATGAAGCAGCAGTTTTGCCAGTCCCTTTATAGGGTGCGGTGGGACGTGCTCCGAGAGAACCGGTTCACAACCTGCAAAGCGCAGACGCTGTTGAAACGTAGACGTGACCACCCGCAGCGGCACTGACGTTTCGCCGCGTGGTGCTTGAATAGGCCGACTCAGCACCGATACCATTCACCCGCCTTTGCCGCTGTCTGCCGAGCAGTGGGAAAAGACCGGGCTCGAGCTCGGTTCGCTTTGCCGCAGTACAAAGTCATGCGCATCGCGCCGAAGAAATGAGTTTCCTTCTAAGACGCTCACGGTTCTCCCTCGAGTCTGAACGCACGATCTAACCCAGAACAATAACAACAACGAAAACTAGAACGAAGTGGACGCATAGATATTTCGGTGTCTTATCTCGTGTTTGTGGGTTTGTTTCAGTTCTTTCTCGTTTTTACCTTTCTTGAGAAAAAAAATAAAGAAAGCAATCAGGACAAGCGAGAGGTAATACGAGCCCAAATGCAAACAACACGGAGCCACAAAAGTATCGCTTCGTTGAATTGCTGAGCTGAAATATATATTTACTTTCTTCAGCCAGCTGTTTTATTCCTTAGGTAAGCACCACAGATGGAGTCTGTCTGCCCGGAGAGAACACTAGTCGCGGCATTCAGATTATATACACTCTTCATTCTACCGCGCGCAACAGTACGGCGAGGGACGCAGAAAGTGAAAACAACAAATACGCGGCAGGAAGCACGCTTCGGCGCTTGTGTTCTCTGTGGCCCACGTTTCCGGCCGCTTCCTTACCTTGCGGCCGCCTCACTTGACGCAAGTTGCCCGTATTCCCTCAGCGCCACAATGTGTCTCTGCGTGTATATCCGATGTGCTGCATCGAAAAAAAACGTCGATTCGGGCCGAATGCGAGAGCCATGAAAGGAAAAAAGTTTAAGACGCGCGCGGCGGTTTTGTAAGCCGAGATTATTCGTTTCTACCGTCGCCGCAGCAGACTGGAAAGTGCAGAAACGATTCGCGGGGCCGGAAAAATGCGTTCGCGCACTTTTCTGCAACGGAGGCTGACTGCTGGGCGCTTTCTGTTTTGTTCAGCGGCTCTTTAAAGGATGCTTTAAGGGAGAGCGCTCGTGCACCGGGTACGGCTCGCGAGTTTCTGCCGAGGTAAGCCATTCTGAGCGTTCGAGCGATGGTGCCGTCAATTCGAATGAGGACAACGGTTGTTGCAAACGCCGAGTGCGGCGGTCCCTTTATGAGTGCTCGCGTTCATAATGGCACTGATTTGTTTTCCACATTCTTTTTCTTTTTGAGAAAGTGCTACTGATCATAAGCTTTTGCTGAAACGCCGGCATCGAGTGTTCGGAAGAGCCATTGAAAGGGCACAAATGCTGCTTGGTTTCGCATTGACAATCGGATGGTACATTCGTCTAAAAGGAACGCCTAGTTCAATTATTCGCTTAAAAGGTTGCCATGCAGTTTGATTGTAGCTGTATTGCGTTTCTTTGAAGCGCTTTTGGGAAAGCTCTGGACATTTCTTTACACAAACGAAGAAATCTGGCCCACTTCTAGGCATGGTCTTTGTTTTCCGGGCACGTTGGCGGACACTAAAGAATTTAAAGGTCTGAATTTCTACCCTTTTAATAACTTTGAATGTAACAATGGTAAGTCGTAGTGCAGCTCAAGCAAAGTTATTAGCACCATAACTGTACTTCCGCTGCACCCATAAAGAAGCCTTACTTTACGTTTTACATGTTCCTCGCGGACATCCAAAGGAGGCGAAACAGAACAAGGAACTCACTTTTCAAGTCGGAGTCACGTGAGATAGTGAGCTGGCCGGCAACTTGACCTGCACAAATAAAAATGATACAGAAGCATACGTTATTAGCATGTAAAGGATTGCCTATGGGAGCGCCACGTCAACTGACGTCACTGGCTCCTCCGCGTCCGCGAGCACCGTACGATGCGACAGACGGAGAGAGCTGACGACAGTGCGGACGGAAGCCGCCGTGCGGAAGCCCAGTGCTCCACCACCCATCTGCTCTACGACCATAACGGAAACTACCATTCGTTGCCATTCTACGCCAACTATGCCGCATTGTTGATTAAGGTGCCTCAACGGGCAGCGGAAGCCAAGGGATCGAGGCGCCCTATTGTGACACTAGTAAACCATCCTAACTCTGTTAAAAATAAAATACAACGAAAATATCACTGTTGCACCATTTAGAAGGTATAGTTCTGCTATGAAAGCCGCAGAAAACCTTCACATTTGAGAGGGGAAACATGCGCTCCTGCTTTTGGCTTGAGAAAGCTACGCAGTCCGCGGACGGGTCACGTGGTGCTCGTCCGCTCATGGACTCCAGCGATTCCGCCCGTCGTGCGAACCGGCCTTCCTTAAGCAACTACTCTGCAACAGCAAGGAATATCAGGATGTCAATGGTCGACACTAGGCACCAGACTAGAGCTTCAGTCAATTGGTGTATTGACACATCGAGCATTGATCCGCGTGCTTCTGGCGCTTTTTTGTGCTCCCTTTTTGGTTTTGGCGGCACATGTTGGCTGTGTAGGAAAGGGTTTTTATTGTCTAAACCATTAGGTCGTTTTTTTTCTAGCGTGCTTGTTTTGGAAAGGACAAGCTGTAGAGGTAAATATAATATGAAGAAGCATACGTAAAAAATATAAAGTTTATACGAAACAACTAGCAAGAAATGCATTGAACACAGAAACAGTTGAAATTTCGAACCGCTTATCACTTTAATCAAATCTATTTAGAGCCAGGGAACCATGAGAATATTTTAGCAAGAGTTGTTGTCGGGCTAGTTGGTGAATGTCTGCAGAAGACATGGCAACATTGCGCTAAAAAACACGACACAAAAGATGGACACGTAGTACAGGACTAGCGCTCGTCCTGATATACGTGTCCTTCTTTTGTGTCGTGCTTTTTGGCGCAATTTTGCCATGGCTTCTGCAACCGGGAGAATATTCTGTAAAGGATCCATGTGCGACACAAAAAATTTTTAAGCGCTTGATGTGTGTCCCAGAAAAAATTTCTCAGGTACTTTTATTTTCTTGAATAAAGCTGAGCTTTCTTCTAAACATAAGGAAGCTGAATGCTGTTAGCTGTTATGTAAATGTACCGGGTACTAGTTTTCCTTCCATCAGGCTTATCATTTAGTCGACGGTAATTAATTCATTTTTAAATATGGTTTAACACGCACAGGAGATTTAGGAAATTTATCGAATGCTATAAAAGTGGGCTGATGCAGCTGCTTCATACGAGACAGTCTTATTGCAGCCATCTTTAATCGGAAAAAGTGAAATTTAGGGAAATTTAACAATATTAGGTGGACCCTTAAAGGGATAGAGACACTATATTACAAGGTTGTGCAATGCTTGTCACGCTCTTCGTTTGTGTTTGAAGTGTTAGACTCAAGGGAAGCGTAGAAAGTATGTTAGTTCATTTTTAATGTCTGTGTAAATGCTCGCTTTTTCATTCCGGACCTATCGCTAGCGCATTGACTGTGTGCGTAGGTTCACTGAAAAAACCATATGTATTTGTGACGTAATTGCACAGTTGTCTGACGTAAGAGACGGTATGCTGCTGGTTAGCTTGTTTCGGCTGTTTTTTTGCACCGTTAGCGTTCTAACAGTTCTAACGCACAGACAACATGACAGCTCACTGTAACAAAATTATGCTTAATGACAATATTCATTCACTAAAATTTTCGAAGGCTTCAGCTGACGGCGCGGCAATGGTCGGCGGACGGCGTTGTTGTCGGTCGCAGTACCCGAGACCGGAGGGGCCGGCGACGCAACAGTGAGGCAGTGCAGCACTCCTTAGCTTTGTACCAGAAAAGACAAATGTTATCAGAACCGCCCGCTGTGCTCGTTCAACAGTAGCGTGCTTGCACAAGTGCGGAGCCTTAGGCAACGGCGCCTCCCGCGGGTGCGCAGGGCGACGAACTGCGCTGATCTCTGCCTGCCCTACTCGTCGCTATAGGCCTTGTCGGTTTCGCCGGATGGCCCTCGGAACGGGTCAGCGACTCAACGCTGTCATAAAAGTTCGTCTTCCGTCACCGCTTTACTATAGGACGCCTATTTCATAACAAAATGAGCTCGATAAAACGTGTCTATGGCGATTATCCTCAATCGTCCTAATTTTCTCTCTACAAGTAGCGCCGACGACT
Source organism: Amblyomma maculatum (assembly GCF_055883805.1). Classification (NCBI taxonomy): domain Eukaryota; kingdom Metazoa; phylum Arthropoda; class Arachnida; order Ixodida; family Ixodidae; genus Amblyomma; species Amblyomma maculatum. Next base: position 3,664,304 of record NC_139348.1, on the reverse strand, counting down.
GTTCCGGGCCGCTCGCAGCATTGCTCGGCGCCCCGTGGTCACACCGGTGCTTCGTGGTGATTGTACGTGCATCCTGCGATGTAAGCAATTTTTGATTTCAGTTCACTGTTGCCAAAACTATACTCGATGACTGTTTTCATTCGCTAAAATGTGTGAATCTTCTCTAAACGATTACCAGATTCGCACACCTGAAGCGGCGCTCAAAACAGCGCACGAAAGGGGAGCCTCGATCAGGGCGATTCAAACTATATACACGTGCACATTTACGCGCGCTGTATCGTAGTCAAAGCCTCTCCTGCTTTTTTGAATTTTTTTCCCAGCCGCTCGCTTAGTATAGCAATTTGAGCAATATTGTAGCGAAGCGAGCGGCCGACTTCGGCACTGGTATAAGAGCAACTATTTTTGTCGGAGAGCAAGTTGGCGACAGCTATTCGCAGGAGACAGCGGCATGTTTCCGAATATTTCGGGCTGGCGCGGCGTGACAGGACCGCCAAAACGACGCAAACATATTTACGGGCACAGTTGACTACAGTGAACTAGATACAACTCTTTCCGCAGTATGACTGCTGTTGTGACCGTGCATGGTCCGCGCTTGCGCGCACTATTGTGCGCCTGTGGGCATGGTATTGATATGTGCGGTTGGTGCAAGGGCTCTAAGTGAGCCTGTTCCCATGAATCTTTTTGTGTGAGCATGCTTTGCTTTGTCGAGACCCTGCAACTGCCAAGTTGGCCCTGTCAAGGGAACGTCAAGAAAAATACAAAGAAACGTCGCCCTGTGAGAAATAGCCGGAAGTGCTTTTGTTCAACTGTTCACCCTTCCCGCCGAGAGGCACTATTGTCAAAAGAGGACTGCCTATTGTCCAAAGGAGACGATCGGAGTGACACATCCGCTGACATACAGAAGAAAGGAGCATGAGGATTACGGCCTTTAGAGGATTTCCCGTGAATGCAGGAAAGAGTTGCAATTGCCGGAAAGGGACAATGCTGGGAGCAGTATTCGTGGCGCGCACGTACACTTGGGTTTCTGAGAAAGAAATCCACTTGCCGGAACCAACATAGCGGATCTTTGCAGAAGAATTTTACCTACTCGCCGTTCCCAAGCTCTACCCGCCAACAAGTGACCACGCCCGACGAAACAGTACTGGACCAGTCAGTGCATCAGACCATCAGTGCAGTGATGTGATCGATTGGTTGCCGATATCTGAGGGGTATGTCCTGGAACTGACTGGTCAGCATCTTCAGAGAGGGGCTGAACATAGGGGGATTTAAGGACGTTGCAGAGCACGAAATGACGCTCTGAGCCCTGGGTAAACGGCTCATCCAGACGCTTCTGGCTATGAACTCTTAACGCTTGCCATTTTGCTGATATACCCTTTTTTTCATGCAAATAAGTTTTCTAAAAGTGCCATTTAAACCTGATTGTATATATATTTTACCAACTTCGAAGATTCAATCCTTCATCAACCCGGAGTCTCTGCACGCTACCAAGTGAAGGCCGGGTCGACTTAGTCCCAACGTCACGACATTTCGCCATGAGAGCATATGGCGGAGTCATACTGCAAACAGAGCAGACGATGCCTCTGCTCCTTGACGTCACGAGTTTTTGGCCCATGTGACATTTCAATGTTATGTCTTCTGTTTCTTGATGTCAAGTAAAAACCTGGCAACTAAGAACCAAAACCGACACTGGTGCGTACTAATAACCCGATAATAAATTATTTAATGCGATTTTGGGCTTCTAACATTGTTCTCTATGCTTACAGAATCGCTACGCACTGTTTACAACGCAAAAGTACAGCACAAAACTTGGTGTCCCTACCCCTTTAAGCTACATTTTAGGTGTATGACACAAAATTGGCTGGTGGCCCTCAGCGATTCTTCCTCATTTGCAAAACGACGTAGACGCGCAGTTTTTACTGCGAGTGCAGCTTTGAAACTTGGAACATGGAGGCGCCGTCTATCTTGGCAACTAAGTATGAATCTAAAATCAGTTCCGGTGGCCGCCGCATGCTGGCACCACATAATTTTCCCGACATTATTTTGCGCCATGTCTCAATTCGGGGGTACGGTCACAGGTTTTGGGCCGAACGAGGCTTATACCGTACCTCCGAAAAGATCATGCAGAAGCGTGCTTAGTGATGGAGCTCAACGTTAGAACTGGTTTCGAGGTAAGTGCTATCCGTTGCACACGGCATGCCAGAGTAGGGCTTCTTCAGTAGTCTCTGACGTTAATCTAAAATGCGGCATCATCGAACTTCTGTTGTGGACAACACAGAAGGCACGATGCTGGCAAAATTTTACGACATTGAGGATGAGCGCACTGTAATCGCGGAGAATTCGTGCGCACGGAGCATGCTGTTACGTGGTATTTATTCCTCAAAATCGCGTACATTTCTCGCATGTAGCCAAGGAAAGACGAGAGCAGTGTCTTCACGATTAAATTTTTCAGCGATAAGATGTATACGTTAACAGTAGCAAAATGCCAGTTCTCAAGGAAAATATTTATTTCATACCGATCTGTTTAAGTTTTTAACCCATTGATTTCAGTAAGAACATTATAGATGTTCACTAGAACATACCTGCAGTAAGGGCCACTTGCGCATATGTATTGGTGTTTTGTTTGGATTCCTTGTATATGTTTACTACTTTGAGTGCTCAGCATATGGAGTAGCCGGCTTGGTATTTAAAATGACATGCCTCTGAATGTGACATATGAGTGGTATAGCTCCATCTAAAGCTCCGTTCATTATACCTCACTCATTTGCAACGGGCGCCTTGGCTGGGAGTACATTTTCTCACCCTAAAACTCCCCAGCCAATGTATCTATCTCTCTCTCTCTCACACACACACACACACACACACACACACACACACACACACACACACACACACACACACACACACACACACACACACACACGTTTTATTTAATTGAATTTCTCCGTAAAATAATTACAGCGGTGTTTTAGGACAATAGTTAAAATGAATTAAACATTCCCCACTACGCTTCATATATATATATATATATATATATATATATATATATATATATATATATATATATTGCCAGGGGGCGCTCAGAGTGAAAGACGACGTTGAAGTGAATCGGCTCCGGACTCGCAGGACGTATCTAAACCTTGGACCGTGTGATTCTACCTGTACCGGCTCTGTTAATCTAGCCCCAGTCGCCAACACCGTGACAAATCTGGTGGAGGTCAGGTCTGATGTCCCGTACCCCTACGCTAAGCAGGAGTGCTGGTCATATATTCGAGGAAACGCCCGTTCACCGCACTAGCCGCAGGCAACGAGGCCTACCACCTGAGTTTTCCCCCTCGGGCATGACTACCAGTAGCCACGACGTCGTCGCAATGCCTGGCGCGACCCCCACCCACGTGACGTTGCAAAACCCCCGCGTCCCAAAGACCTTTCACGGGGACACCTATGAAGACGTCGACGACTGGTTGCAGCACTACGAAAGGGTAGCTACATTCAACCTCTGGGATGACGCCGCACGGCTTCGAAATGTATATTTCAGCCTCGAGGATGGCGCTCGGGCGTGGTTCGAGAACCATGAAGAGCAGCTGTCGTCTTGGAGTGAGTTCAAACGTCATCTTGCGGCAACTTACGGAAGCTCAGATCGCCGCGAACGGGCCGAACGCGCTCTACACACTCGGATCCAAATGCCTAACGAAACTGTAGCGGCGTATATTGAAGACATGACGCGCCTGTTTAAGCGTGCGGATCCTACGATGTCCGAGGACAAAAAGCTGCGCTACCTCATGAGTGGCGTCAAAGAGCAGCTTTTCGCTGGCCTGGTGCGCAGCCCGCCGAAAACTGTTGCAGAATTCTTTGCTGAAACATCCACTATAGAGAAAGTGCTTCAGCAGCGAGCTTCGGCACGGGATCCCACCATCCACGCCGCCTCCGTCTCTGCTGAGTTCCCATCGCATAGCATGGTACTTGGCATGCATGGCATAGCATGGCAGAGTGGAAGACGTTGAAGTGAATCGGCTCCGGACTCGCAGGACGTATCTAAACCTTGGACCGTGTGATTCTACCTGTACCGGCTCTCTTAATCTAGCCCCAGTCGCCAACACCGTGACAATATATATATATATATATATATATATATATATATATATATATATATATATATATATATATATGGCGCGTCTTTCTCAAGGCCATTGGGCCATTAGTTGTTATTTAACTATATATATATATATATATATATATATATATATATATTTAAATAACAATAATGGCCCAATGGCCTTGAGGAAGACAAGTCCACTTGTCGAAACGTTGGCTCGACTTGCGAACTGAGGCTCCCTCCTTATACCCTGGATCGGAGCTGTTTCATACCGTGTAGCTATTCACTTCCTCTCGTTCTACCCTAGATAACGGCCACTTTATATCATCTGCTCACCGTCATTCCTAACGTCGAAGTCATTAAGAAGCTCTCCGCGCCTGCGCATGCAGGACGCTCCACCTTCAGCCGTATTTCTACAAAGAAAGCAGGGCTACTTATTCAAAGAAGCCGCGAACCTCTCGAATGTTGTGAATGTGAAAAGGGGTGCGGACGCGTCGTTTTTCACTGAAGATGGTCATCAGTCCTCAAGCTAAATCCCTACACAGGGGCATTTCAGGAAGCCACAAATAATTAAATATCCTAAGATGAAATTCTGATGTATCTTCAAGCACGTCCAGTTTCGGACTGTATTATTCTGAACGTAAAGAAAAGGTGTCAGAAATTCAAGCAGAATCTGGCACATCATCCCGAGTAGGGGCTGGACCTAAATGAGTGTACCGGTGAATCGTTCCCAGGACAGACCACCTCTGCTATTCTCTCCCACGGGGCTACTATACAGTCAAGTGTCGCTTTCCTGCACTGGGGGTCCATGCTCAATGCCCGCAGATGGCAACTGGAGCTTTCCGGAATAGCGGAACATTAGATTTTCTGAAACAATTTGCAACGCATTCCTGCTTTCTCGCGGCTCGTGTTTACACTGCGTCGCAGAGGGAAAGTAGCCTGCGTCGTATACCTGGAAGTGCGGGTGCTCTGGCCTCTTCGCAATGGTGCCACAATCGTAAAAAGTGAGCTTAGTAGCCTTAATATGCAGAAGGGCTATACTTATCACCCCTATTGGCTCGCCGGTAATGCGCTCCACTTCCGGACCAAAGCCGTCCGCGAAGCGCCTCATCATCCCTTCGCGCCGAAAGACTCTGTTCCGCGCGGAATAAGGTGCGCTGACGGTACATGGAGTCGGCCTAATAGGCGCGCTGGGATATCCTATTATCAGCGCGCCAACACCATGCTTCCGGCTGCTGCCGCGGCGGGCAGTTGGAAAGGCGCGCTCATTAGCAGGCGCCTGAAGAGGTGGCGTGGTTACGAAGCTCGAAAAGGGCAGGAATCGCACGTGGCAGCACGTGATGCGGCGCCTCTCAGCAGGCAGCGCAGATAGAGCGAGAGTTGATGCGCTGGCATCTGCGAGGATAACTGGTGCCGGCGCAGGGAGAGTGCGTACCTGGAAGATGCGATAGCAGAAGAGCTCATACCAGCGTCCTTAACACACATGTTGTTTGCTCCGGGGTGCTATCATCGCCATTACAAAGAGGCTGTCGTCCGGTTGGTCGCCTCACTTGGGGAACAAAGAGTTTAAATAAGTGCCTAATTTTGCAATCATTCGCAGTCCGTCGCTTAGGCGCTTTTGCCGTTGATAGGAAATCCCGGTTTTTATTCTTTAAAGCATCACTTTTCTGTGTATTTGTTGTCAGTTATGTTTGCCTAAATTTGAGCGCGGAAGTCGATAGACGTTAATCCGGATAAATTTAACACCAATGGGACCGTAAAATAGTTCGTTGTATCAATAATTCAACACATAAAAGTGGCAATAGATAAGCTATTCTGTAACCTGCATGTATGCTACCAATGCTCGTGACGTGTTTCTCATTTATAAACAGGGAAGTGGGAACAAAAAGGTGCCGAGGCCTCGAGCCACGATCTCTCCTCATTAAATGGCTTTACAGTATAGTGCTAGCAGCAGCTTTCTGGGACTGTACTGGCGATCACTCCCACACATAGAGAGATCGGAGAGTGCCAACGTCTCAAGCACCCCTCTCCCCCCCCCCCCCCCCCCCCCCCCCTCCAACACCGCGCTAGCCTATATATTGAAGTTCGCTTGAATACGAGCTTGAAATTCGCGAGCAGTATTGCTCTAGCGTTGAATGACATCTTTAGGTTATTTATAATGTTTTGATGCGACAATTATTAAAGCATTCGGTAAAGTAATTGGTTTGACCTCATCGCTGACCTCCTGGTCTAGGGCTTAGTTGGTGCATTCTCGTCTCTTCTGTGAGCCACCTTTATCAGAGGCAATGCATGAAGTAAGACCGAAGTGTCGTAAATTATTGACACTGCCCGAACAACTTGTTTCATTCCTTCATAGACGGAAAGCAGCACCACCCTGGCGGTTCGCTATGTACCAGACTGTGTTGGTAAAGCATGTAATGCCTTCCGATGTGATTTTACTTTGTGCTGTCTTCAAAAAGGAGATTAATGCGGCGATGAGAGCGCGGATCCAAGTCTAAATGTTGTTTCTACGATGCCTCGATGCCTTGCCCACCAACCCCTGTGGCTCATTGGCTCCGGTGTTACTGCTGTCGAGCCTAGGGTTTTGGGTGCTTTTTATAGCCGCGGTTGCCACATTTTAACACTGAGCCACTAACCAGTCTTTGTGGTCATTTCACTGCATTTCACAATAGGGCCTCCGGCAGACGCAATTAATTCAGTGCCATCTACAGCAGCGTCGCTCAAATCTAACAGAATTGTCTTGGACGTCAAACACACATTATGATTATTATTATTATATTGAGTTATTTAGTGGCTTCCCCTGGAAGGAAGCATGCACAAAGGAATTCTGCTCGTGCGCTGAATTTGGTGTTGCAATGAGCCTGTTGCCGCTTTAAAGAGAAGTGCAGAGCGCTACGTGCGCGCCGCTTTGCATATACATTTTTTTTATATGTCATGCATATAAACCTTCCTCCTATTCTTTCTTATATCAGCCTTTATGTCCCCTCTGCATTTCTTTTCGCTACCTCACCTTGTTCCTTTCATTCCAGCGGTCCCAAATTGCTTTAGTTTCGGTAATGTGGTTTAATGTTCCGATAGACTAAGGCTATGAGAAACGCCACAATTCGGGTTCCCAATATTACTCATATAAAGCGATTGCCACATCCGGAATAATCTTTACCTGATTTTTGATTTCATTTTAGTAAACAACTAGAAACGACCGAGTTTGGGGCTCGATACGCGAGCATGTTCGTCTTGTGTTTTTTTTTTTTTCACACTGCTGCCCCCAGAAGGTAAAGCACAGCGAAGCACAACAGTGCTTGCACAATCTACTGTTGCGAAATTGCGTGGCGCGGCATTAGATTCTTCGCCATAGCAGAAAACTAAAGTGAAATGAAAGCAAGCCGGCCACTGTCCCGATTGAGTGAAATATAGGCTAAAATTGATGGGCCTGTAATGATCAGGAAATTGCTGGTACCGGAGGCGACCGACTGTTGCAGCACAAGCCGCCCATTTTTGACCTCTGATTGCGTGAGAAAAGAAAAAGGAAAAGCTTTGTATTGAAAATAACGGCCTTTCTTTGTCGATAAACCGATGGCACAAACCTAGGAAAATGGCAGTAGTGGCAAATTGAATTCCTTTAAACATAAACGTCTGCTTTTTCGGCGCCAAAAAGAAGAGTCCCAAAGAAGAACGAACTGGCGACTTCGCCGTTTTCAGCAAGATTACTTCAATAAGTATGAGCTGTAGGTACTCGCCTCATTGAGTAAAATATAGGGCACGCTTTTGGTGTACTATATTTGATTTAGCACCGACTCTGGAAGTGTCCAAATTTGCACCTTTGCAACGCTTGCTATATGTCGCTTATAATTTAAATGTATACGGAGAGGTCTCGCAGGCTTTGCCTTTCCACGCGATGCGCCTGTTGTTGAGAAGAGATACTTATTTGCAGCAATGCAGGGTAATTCATTTATTTGCAGACAGCACTGTGTTTTTTGGCATCTTATAATATAACTACAGTTACTATGAATTCGTTTTATGCGTGAAAGATATTCTGTATAGGCGGCGTCCTACATGCGTTACATGGCTGGCCCGACCGTATAGTGAGGAGATCATAGCGTGGCAAAAGAGAACGGATTTAGCGTTCACTCCTGTTGCCGAGTCATTTCTGTACATGGGAATAACAGGCTCTTCTTTCTGGGTATCCCTTCTAATCTAGTGGCCATGAGCGCTATAAAACGAGAAATGGGCTTGAGTAGGGCTTGTTTGTACTCAGAGAAAGGTCTTCCCAGCGGCTGCACACGGGACATTGGAGACAGACATTGATATCAGCAGCTAAATAACTTATTCCATCGGGAAAGGCAGCAGTATAAAGAAAATATGTTGAGCATATGAAGAAATAATCAACCATCAGTCCAGTAGTGTTAGCAATGTGGGAGTATCCTATCGTGGCACAAATTAAGGAATACAAATCCGTGTGCTGTGCAATGTCAGGGCACATTAAAGATCCCGAGGTGGTCGAAATGGCTCTATAGCCCTCCACTACGACTCCTCTCTCTCTCTCTTTCCACTTTCACTCCCACCTTCCTCCCTTCTCTTACGGCGTAGTCAGGTGTTCACAGCGCAATTGTGACAGATACTGCGCCTTTCCCTTTCTGTGAAACAACTATTATTTTATTATTTTCAATTCTTGTGGAATCGATAAAGAAACATTTGACTGACGCGAACGTCACCCTAGTTGCATATGCCATGCATTCATCCCATAAATATGATCTTTTTATTTGGCTATTATTTCGGTCTGATTCAGAAACGCCCATTAAAAGGAGTCTTTTTCAAATAAGCCTCTAGAAAGAGAGATCAAAAAAACATTTTTAGTTTTGTTTTGTATGTGTACGTGTGTGCGATTGTTTATAGCATTCTTTTGTAATATGGCAGTATTATTCGGAACAGGTAGGGCTCTCTATTAATTACTAACTAGAAAAACACGCAAAAGGTAGAGAAAGCCAGTCACACAAGAACAACGTAGGCATAGACTGCGCTCATTGCGAATACTTGAGACGATATAGAATGTCATTTGTATATGATTTACGTCCTCTGCTCAACGTTCCATCCTGAAAAGATTTCCTCTCTTTTCAACCACCTTACATACCTGAGTTCTCGAACATTATCACTGAAATACCGGATATATGTATTGTCACTGTAGCGCGCGCGTATTGTTTCCTCTTTGTGCTCAGTTCGCTAAGCACTTCCCTTTGCCGCAGGTAAGGAATACTTCCAACAGCTTCTTTGGAACTGTTCGTGACAGCGCATTGCAGACTACGTAAGCTCGACTTGCCATCTTAAATAAGATAACTAATCGGCTTCAGAATTTCAGCTTCCATTTGTTACAATCTTTCGTCGTCCCCAGTGCCGCTTTCCGTCTTCACTAAGCTCCTGGAGATGTATGTCTAGTGATATGCCGTACATGACGTTTTCTTGGCGCATGCTCAAGTGTCTGCAAACACGTGCCTTTGTTTGCTAGCAAAATTAAACTGACGATTTTAAGAAAAAAAAAAAAACCTGTCCTGCGAAGAGTGCATGCCAAAGAAGAAAATTCTTGCTTGGGTTTGGTCTCAAAACCTCACTGCATTACGCCGGCTTACATCTTTCCCCACAGAAACTAATTCATTTTGATTCTTTCAAAAGAGAACCTTTCAAAAGAGAATTGTAGCCCGCTTTTTCATTAATACAGATGCTCTGCGAATAAGATTTATATCCGATGAGGCAACTTTGGTTCTTTTGGTAGAGTGAAGTCGGTCGCAGAAGTAGCCATAGCTCAGGAATCTTCTTCCTAAACTGAGTTTTCAGGACGTGGGATTTGTGTTTAAACCGCAGAGACTAGCCAAGGATAAGCTGCCACTCTTTCACTGTCCTTAGTTTTCTTTTCCAGAGAAGCGCACCTTCTTAAATCTTTTTGTCGCTATTGTGAAAAGAAATGTCCTAAATATTTTCTAAAGGCAGAGGTCGTTATGTTAAGAGCACATATGTGTACATGCCTTCTAATATCTTGAGCGGTAATTTGCTTAATCACATTTTAACCTAAAATTGCATTACAGACTTCACCTTCAGATTCCAGACTTCACGAAACAGGTGTTCACAGCCACGAAGCATATCTTTATGTTTATCCTCCAGCGCGGACTTGAAGGTATCAACTCAGTGAGCGCGCATGGCAATAGAGTGCATGCGTTTGACTCCAGTACATCTATGTTAGTAACAGACATGGTTTGGTTTGTTTTGTGGGGTTTAACGTCCCAAGGCAACTCAGGCTATGAGAGACGCCGTAGTGGAGGACTCCAGAAATTTCGACCACCTCGAGTGCTTTAACGTGCACTGACATGGCACAGCACACGGGCGCCTTGCTTTTTGCCATCGAAAAGCGGCCGCCGCAGCCGGGATTCGATCCCGCACCCATAGGAACAGCGGTTGAGCTCCCTAACCACTGCGCCAGCCCGACTGGGTATTAGTAGCAGTCATGTACTGACGTACTCACTGAAGGCATCAGCGGCAATGCAGGCAAGCATAGTGCTGACCTTGGTTGGCCATATATTTTAGCCTCTCCATCGAAGGACTGTTTTGACATGTACCTTTTTCCAGCCAATTTCATTCAACAAGGTCAAGCACCAGACCACGGAAAAAGCTCATACCCTTTAAAGAACCGTCGCGTTACCAATGGCACAAAGTCTTGAACGCAGCCGACCTCCCGAAAACGAGAGTACATCCTCAAACCGCTAGATCACCCTGTTCTGCTACGCCGCAGTCGCGCCCTATATGGCGCTACCCCAGATGTCATGGCAGGTTTCTATACCGAGCAATGTGTCTACGCACAACGCATCTTCTAGAACCAACAGCGTGATGGTATAATGCGAATATTGCGGCCCATACGTGACAGACATCACATGCCTCAAACACAGTCACAGAATGCTTAGACTTCTATCAGAATTTCTCTCCACCCCTGTTGCCGCTGGAATTCGCATTGCCACAGAGGAAAGCATCGCGTCATTTAATAAAGGTAAAATTACGTTAGACAAACTTCTGCCTGCAACCGCTTCGTAACAGCCGTTGCCTAGCCTTTGAAGCGGCGAGTGCAACTATAGCATACACAACAGATACCCATATATCAAGATGGTCCCGCTGCAATCGTCAAAGGTCTCTGAATTGCTAGCCTCGAAGGGCCTTTCTGGTATGGCATGACTAGTGGATATCCATGTGGAGTCAGTTTTCCGATCCTTCGTATCAAAGTTACGGCGCAACTGTGTACAGCGTTCCGGCTGACGTCACACTATTTGTCGTCGTATATCGCATATATCTGCTTGTCAAGATTGAGGATACCGTAAGATAGGGATTCCAATATGAGACATATGTTATTTTACAGGCATGCATTTCTGAAATTTCGTTCCAAAACTGTCACGCAACAACTCTTCACACCGCGTTTCAGGTGTTGTTACATGATTTCTTCTTTCACATAGCTACACAGCACCAATATGGAAGCGAGTTAGGCAAGGAGACACGATCTCTCCGGTGCTATTAAGCGATTGCTTAGAAGTTTTCTGAGATCTCAAATCGAAATAGTTAGGGCACTTGAATGGGCACGGTGGCGCGACCAGAATGCGGATCGCTAACCCCCTCGTCTTTTTCACGCAGTTTTTTGCAATCTTGCTGCCGACAACAGCGGGAGATGACTGTCCACAGCCATCGACAGAGGCCTGGGCGGGGCGGCTGATCTGCAATCAAAGTTTCCACGTGCGGAATACGCCCCCGATTCCGGGCTGTTGGAACTGCAGACAAGGCCGCTCCGACTCTGCTTCACTCGGCGTCAACGGTGCTACCCTGGTGGAGGAACTGCCAACTCGGAGGATAAAACCGCAGCTGAATCTTCCATGGGCCAATGGGCACGGTGGCGCGACCAGAATGCGGATCGCTAACCCCCTCGTCTTTTTCACGCCGGTGAGAAAATGTTATGGAAAATGCTATCGTTCGAGCGACCCGTATTTGGTTGTGCTGCCGTGCCCTGGGCTGCTGTGTGTGTTAACCTGCGACTTAGCCAGTACCATTATGAATATATTACTGCTGTACGGTGATGTTGAAACCAACCCGGGACCCGACCTCGCCAAACTCGCGCACCAAATACAAAAGATTGCTGAGGATATTAAAGAAATTAAGGATGGACGCGTAGCATCCATTGATGCGAAGTTGGAAACTCTAGCTATTCTTGACAGCAAAATATCAAACTGTATGGATGAGGTTGCTAACGTACAAAGAGTTGTATCTTCTCTTGAATCTCGAGTGGAGGACTTGGAAAATCGTTCTCGAAGATCAAATCTAATAGTGTACGGTATCCCAGAAGATCCAGAGGAAAATACCGCTTCCCTTGATGAACTAATGAATGAAAAAATTTTGAAGGACATTCTTAAAATCGAACCTGTTAACATAGAAAGAATTCATATGTTAGGACGGCCAGCGACGGATAAAACTAGGCCCATAATACTTAAACTGCTAGACTACCGAGACAAAGTAAAAGTGTTAAAAAACTGTCAGAAATTGAAGGGCTCTAATTACGCAATGGGCGAGGACTTCTCAGCTCGGGTGAGAGAAGTAAGAAAAAAGTTGTGGAAATGGGCAAAATCGATTAAAGAACAAGGAGACAAAATGTCGCTAGTTTATGATAAACTGCGCCTAAATGGCCAGTTATACCGCTGGGATGACACAAATGATTGTGAAATCCTTGTAACTGATCCTAGCAGCCTAGACAACCAAAAAAGCACGGATGATTTGGAAGGCGAGGTGTCCCATCGTGGCATTTCAGACAGCCAAAAAAACACAGAAAGTCCTCCAGGCGAGGCACTGAAACCACGCCCCAGACGGAAACCACAGCGCCGCATATAACTTTCGCAAATGTTAATGTCCGCAGCATTCTGAACAAAACCGATTGGATCGAATCACTGCTTGTTGGAATTGAGCCAGACTTTATGGCAATAACAGAAACTTGGTTATCAGCCGATATCTTGGATGGCGAGATTACACCTCCAGATTACGTAATCGTACGCAAGGATAGGCCTACACCTAAAATTATCTATCACGATTACAGTCATTCTAAAGATTCGAATATCCTCGATCACCTTATTTATGAATTCACGGCATTTGAAGAAATGTCCAATCAGCCTTCGGCAAATATTGAATCCCTATGGTGCAGATTCAAACGTACTGTTTTCTTCTGTATTCAGAATTACGTACCGACGAAAACAAAACTAACCAGAAAACACAACCCTTGGATAACACGAGACGTGATTCACGCGAAACGCAAAGTTAAAAGATTAAGAAAATCAGCGAAGATGAAACGCACACCTGGACTCGGAAATCGTCTCGCTGAAGCCATTAGAGACTTGAAATCAAAGATAAACTCAGCTAAAACCAACTATTTCACAAATACTTTACCTAATTTTCTCAAAAGCTCCCCCCAAAAATTTTGGAACTTTCTCAAACCCAAAAAACAAAACAAGAACCAGAACTCCCAAGAACAAGATCTTAACTGTGCTAATAGCATGAATAAGTGCTTCAAATCTGTTTTTACAATTGATGATGATGAGCTCGCTCCTATAGCCCCTTTATATAGGTTACCTCTAGCCTCTTTAAATATAAGTGAATCAGGTATACTGAATCTTTTACTTAAACTAGACACAAAAAAAGCTCCTGGCCCGGACAACATACCAAACATATTTCTCAAACGATACGCCGAATGGATCGCCAAATATTTATTCATACTATTTAATAAATCGCTATCAACAAGCGCCTTACCCCAAGAATGGAAAATCGCCAAAATTATTCCTGTATATAAAAGTGGAAGCAAGAGTGAACCCTCTAACTTCAGACCCATCTCCTTAACTTGCACAATATGTAAACTTCTTGAACACATCTTGACCAAGCATATAACCACATTTCTCGAACAACAGCACATCCTGACATCATCCCAGCATGGGTTTCGGAAAGGCCTGTTACTCAGCTCTTGGAACTAATTCATGACCTATCATTGAGCATCGACAATCAGAAACAAGTAGATATGATTTTTTTTTATTTCTCAAAGGCATTTGACCGCGTTTCACACAGAAGACTTATTAATAAATTAGAATGCACACTAGGCAGCAGCCACGTTGTTAAATGGACTAAAGACTATTTGACAGATCGGTCACAATATGTTGAGATTAACAATCAGTGCTCTGAAATTGAACGAGTAACATCAGGAGTGCCTCAGGGCAGCGTCCTGGCTCCAATTTTATTTCTAATTTTTATTAATGATCTACCCTCTTATGTCAATGTCAATATTAAACTTTTTGCAGATGATTGTATAATTTACCAGGAAATTAGTACTCCCGATGACCATATTGCCCTAAACCGCGCTGCAGAAGCCGTATCCAAGTGGTGTGTTGACTGGAAAATGAACCTTAATATTAGTAAGTCTGCTCTTCTAACAATAACAAGAAAAAAAAGTCAGTCTTCATATTCCTATAAGGTGAATAATACCCCCCTGACGCGAGTTAACAATTATAAATACCTCGGTGTTATAATATCCCATGATCTCAGATGGGAGTCGCATGTCAACTATGTGACATCAGCCGCATTAAAACGGCTCCTCTTTCTCAGAAGACACCTCCGTCAAGCCCCGCCTTCAACAAAACAACTTGCATATAACGCTTTTGTTCGGTCGGTTCTGGAGTATGCGACTGTCGCTTGGTTTCCTCACACGAAATGTCTCATAAGTAAATTAGAATCCATCCAAAGAAAGGCAGTTAGGTTTGTGTTTAACAGGTACAGGTATACTGACTCACCGACTCAACTACTAATTGACGCCGGCATTTTAACTCTGGAAAATAGAGCCAAACTTGTACGTCTTAAGCTGCTTTATCAATTGCTGCATAATCAACTTAATCTTGATAAAACAAAGTACATCACGACCTCAGAGGCGAGAACAACTAGGCATAAACATAGCCAAACACTAAAAGAATATTCTTTCCGCACTGACTGCCTGAAATATTCCTTTTTGCCCCTTGCAGTAAGAGAGTGGAATAACCTTCATCATCACATCACTAATAGTGCATCACTAGATACTTTTGCAAAACTTGTTGAAAATCACCTCCTGTCATTATCACATATCCAAATGTCATCCTAAATAGTTGACTTCATGTTTATAGTGCTACATTTTTCGTTCATATTGTTTCTGTGTGATGCTATGTGGGCCATGCCTAATCTATTAGTGTGATCATGTTTGCCAGGCGTCAGTGATCTTGTTGTATAACAGTGATCTTCCCTGTATAACTGTATAATGAAGTGTGACACTGTATTCCCATCGTTTCACCTTTTAAGATCCTTTTAAGACTACGCACTCTGCATCTGACATTTTTAGCCATGTAGTCCTTTTCACCCTGATATGCTTTGTACTAAATGCCCTTCCTGTTAAAATCCCCAGTGGATTGACAGTATGTCTAAAATAAATAAAATAAATAAATAAAACCGATTGAGAGAGAATACCTCTGTAACCTGCTATTCACTGATGGCATGGCATTGATAAGTAACTCGCCTCAACAATTTCAAAGAATCATTAGCGACCTGGGCAAGGAGAGCATAACGGTAGGCCTAAAAATAATATGCAGGAAACCAACTGTTCAAGAGCCTCGGAAAAGAACAGCAGATTACAATGGGTAGCGAAGCTATGGAAGTAGAAAGGGAATACGTCTACTTAATACAGGTAGTAGGCACAAACCCGAACCACCAAAGGGAATTAACTAAAATAGATTTACATGCAGGGCATTTAAACGGCACTTTCTAGAAGTAGCAGCTTAACTATATACCTAAAACGAAAAGTATATAACAGTAGCATCTTACCGCCCCTCACCTACCGGGCTGAAACGTGGAGGCTAACAAAAGGAGTTCTAGTTAAATTCACGACTACACGAAGAGTTATGGAAAGTGTCAGGTGTCACTTTAAGAAACAGGAAGCGGGCAGAGTGCGTCGGTTATAAACGTGAGGTAATGGAAGTCTGTAGACAAAATCAAGAATAAAGGGGTGGGACATGTAATGCGAATGCAATATAATCGATGGTCGCTAAGGCTAACAAACTGGACTCCAAGGCAAGCTTAGCAAGAGGCGGTAGAATGTCAGGAGAGCAAATGATATTCGCAAGGGTGCCAAGTGAGTGCAGCTAGCACCAGGACAGCGTTAATTTGAGAGGTATGGGAGAGGCCTTTGTGCTTGATTGTATATAGTCAGGCTGATGATGATATCATGCAGCTGCTAATGATCTAGAAGCTAGCTCGAGTCAGGAATTCCAACCGACGACACAAACTCACGATGAGACATGCATGCCTTCGCCTTTACGGTACCTTTCGGCCGTCTTAAGTGTCCTTCATATTTCCCCCCTTTTTGTTTTCTTAGTACAATCATGCAGTAGCCACAAGAAAGCGGGCTTTAAAGGGCCACGGTCCAACCTCCGATCGAAAAAATTTCCTTGCCAGGTGACTGTGAGGCTTCGCCCCCAGAACGGAAAGCAGAAAGTATGTTTCGAAAAAATGCATTTAGTAGCGCAGTTACAGCCTCCGTAATCAGCCGATTCTGCCGTGTTTCTCTGCTCCAGTGCCCTCGCAGATTTCTTATCATTCTCCTGCCTGACCGTATAGCATCCGCTATGCCCCTGCAAGCCAAATTATCATTTCTTCCTATCCCGCGTTTAGCGGGAAGCGTGGTGTCTGTAGGAAGGCATTGGGCTCAGTACACAGGACAGCCTCGGTGCAGTGACACCCCATGCGCAACAACGATACAGGAGAAAGACAAGCGAGCAGCGAGTGGGCACCATTAGTAGTCTGCGTCCACCCTTCACGCGCCAGTCAGAGAGACGGACCAGTGGATGCCGTCTTGAGTTTTGACGTCACCGTTCAGGCTCGGCGGCCTGAGTAGAGAGCTGGGAAACTGGCTGTCGAAGGGGAGCATCAGAGAGCTTTAATTTGTGGCTTTGCTGCTTCCCGGTGAGCGCATGGCTGCAGTATTTTACAGAGACTATCTTCGATACCTGATCGAAGCTTTGGGCTTGTTTGTTTGAAATTCCATTCTCCAGCCAGTGGCCCTAAAAACATGTCCGTACGATGCTGCATTCATCGCTACTACACATATTATCAGTGTCTGCTTGTCTGACCTAAGCCTAGTGCCCCCCTCAGCACTCATTTGGACGTACAGATGTAAGGTTAAATAGTTTTAATGTGCCGAACGCGATGTGCCTGGCGTCTTGATAAGTTGGAAAGCAGAGCACTTCGAAGACATAATACGGTTTTTCAGACGCGTCAATTTGGGAGATTTGGCTTTTTGCCAACATATTTAGCAAGTATACCTGGATTGCTCAGATTTCTCGTAACGTCTTTACAACCCAGGGGCTTAGACACTTTGTTTTTCGTTTTTGCAAAAACCTTGAGGGATAACTTAGTTCCCCTCAGAGTACGACGCAATATCATGCGTTGCAGGGCGGCTACGGTCGCTTGGGTATCCTCTTGCGCAAGATTTCACAAACCTCGAATAACTTATTGCCATACCTCGCTTGCTTTTAAGCCGGTCGGACGAATATTTATCAGGGGCATAGTGGCAATGTGTCTGAATCGCGACACAAGGGCGTTGGTTCAAGCCCACCACTTCGCAATCTAACATTCATTTTAATATAAATAATTTGCCTTCCTTAACTATACTTACAGCGATGTTTAAGCCGTCTCATGGTCTCGTGTAGGCAGTTCACGCTAGTGGGTTTCCATGTACGACGTCTGGAATATCCAGATCGGCGACTGTTACAGCGACTAGTTTTCTGCCGGACCAGGCCTCGCTTTAAATGGGAAAAAAAGGGGGAAATTGTGCCGACCTAATGCGTGCTGAGCGTTAGTAATGGCGACCCGGCCCCTACTGATCTTTGATTCGCGCAATACACGCCAGTCACTCATTTAAAATTTCTTCCTTCGCCACGCCATTGAAACTGCGAAGCGTTGATTCCGAAGGGCAAAGGTTTAGAGCCACCGCTGCGTCTGGCATCAGTTTCCCGCAGAGCTTGGAGAATGCGTTTCGACTGCGTCAGCTCTTCCTAGCGTTGTTATGTAACAACCCCACTGCACTATACAGTGGCCAAGGCGCTCAACGCTCGATCGCGTGCGAGCCCACAAGGCATTGCGTAGCAGTGAAGTATCTCCTACAGGTTCCCGTACTTTCTTTTTTTTTTTCTGTCATTTGCTACGCGTGCAGTAAAAAGAGTCCCTGGCTGGATACTCGAGCACGCTGCGGATAAGGTCGTTACAGGCAGAACGGATCCCAGCACTGCGCCGAGCCTTGCAAGCGACGAGGACAGACACACTTCTGCCCCGGTAGCTGTTGATAGCGCCCAGCTCAGCTCGTCTTCGTGAGATGTTTTCACGCCCTCCATACGACCCCCCGGCGCTGTCAGATGCATCTCTGCCGACGCCGCATCATTCGAGCTGGTTGTAAAACGTAGATCGAAAGAGGCTGTGCATAGGCCAACAAGCATGGCGCATTGACGGTCGTGCACAATGCATGCTTCATCTTTCTAGTGTTCGCTACCACGTCCTGCTGCCTCTTGCATTCGTTGTTTACCATCCATCGGGGTAGCTTGGTTTTGTTTACAGTGGTTTAACGTCCCAAAAAGACCAGGGTACGAGGAAACGTCAGAGATTAGGGCTCGAAATATTTCGACTACCCGTGGTTCTTTAACGTTGAACTGACATCGTACGGTACACGGGCGCCTTGCTTCGTATTCATCAAAATGCTGTCGGCTTCGACCGCTGTCGAAGCCGAATCCGCTCCCTTGAGATAAACCGTCGGGCGTTTAAACCACTAAGCCATCTCGGCTGGGTCGATTGGTACCGTTTAAAAAGGTTTTGTTTGAATGTTGGCGGTCCATTCTTCAGTGGAACCAATTAAAATCGGGGCAGAAACAAGCTTTTTTAGTTTTCACAGAACCTGTGTTGCGCTGTCTCGTCTGTTTCTTCAAGACTCTCCATTCCTACCCCAATTTTCCGCTGTAATGCCAAAAATCCCGCTGTGGGTATAAATAATACCAGAATACGTAGTGCGGTACGAAAACATCCAATCCTCCGTAGGCCACCCAGATTTAGGGACTTCCCTACCTAATCCTGGGACTCAAGCATTCTTTAGTGTGTCAAATAAGAAAAGGACAGGACAAGCATGAAGCCAGATGACGGGACAAAACACGGGAAGACTTTCCTTCTGTTCTTTGAGCTTCGATATGTTCAAGAGTGATCCGATACCAACTAACTCAACAGCAAGTTTTCTTGTCCTAATTTTGGGAGCTGGCTAAGGGCGTTAGTGACAGCGCCACTTATACGTAGCGCGCGTTAGGGTATGTCATCATCTTCCAGAAAAAAAAAAAACATCCCAATTTTAGTCTGAAACACAGTTTTTGTTTAGCTTATAGAGATTAGGTAAATTTAACATTCGGTGTAAAAAATTGATTGAAAATGTAAAAAAATAGTTTTAATAAAAATGTGCTGAAATGTGGGTATTGGACCAACAGACATGAATCTGAAATGGGAGGAGCGATTCAAAATAAACTTAGTTACGGGCAGAGGTCAATAATCTCTGCAATGAACCACAATACCTGTCATACCTCTTTGCTAAATGGGCATTATGGCAAAAGTACTGAAAAGAATTCACTGACAGAATTTTTTCATGCAATTGGCAATAACAGAAAAATTTACCGGGATTTACCAGTCGCTCTACTTCATTGCTCAGATTAAGGTATAGAGAAAGAGCCTACAAGGTTTTATGCCATAATGTTTATTAGAACTGGAGTTATCACTGCTCGCGTTCATACATGGAACTAAAAGCATGTTTAGAGAAAAACGCGTCTAAAGGTTTGAAGCGAGAGCCTAGACAACAAAATATACGCAGTATGCCGAAAAAGCACGAGGCTCATAGCCTGGGCCCTCCTTTGAGGTAGCACATTCTCCTTTTGTGCGAGCTGAAGCATGTGTGTGTTTCTTTTTTTTTTTTTTTCTGTCTTTTGTGTCCCCAACCGACTGACGTCCCGCATTCCGCGTGTAAAGAAAGGCCACGCAACCGGCCATTTTTGAAGATTGGAATGAAGATTCGTGCCGCACGTGCCGCACGAATCACAAGTAACACCATACATAAAGCGAACACCACAGAGAACGCGTTCCTCGAGTTTTAGAGAAGCTCTCTTGTATTCTGGTATAGTGCCTATTTTAGTTCGGTTCTGGACCGGCCAAAGATGAAAAAAAGGAGGAAAGGTTCTCAATGTCTATGATGCTGTTACCTTGGAGGACTGAATCTTAAAGTGGCACATCCCTGTCATGGTCAACATTGCATAGTTTTTCAGCGCTCGCCGAACCAGGAAGCCACGTGCTCCAGGCAGGGTAAATAGTTGGTGTGTTAGTTACCTAAAACATTGCGGTAACACGTTCCTTTTGCTCCGAACTTAGCCATATTTCCTCATGATTGCCAGAACATTCTGCTAAAAAGCCTAAGCAATTAGTATGTGAGCTCGAAAGGAATGACAAACTAGCACAGACAACTCGCAAAGCAAGCGGGATCAATGTAAGCTGCAAAATGCCGAACCGCTCCGCAGACCTCTGGTGGAAATTTTGAACTAAATTAAAAATATTAGGCACCGTCATATGCTCCTGAAACCTTTCAGAACATACTTCAACAAATTATTACATTAAAATACCACATTAAACAATTGAAGTAAAAGGTCACATAATCTATAGTCAGAAATAATCAGTTTCTGTTTCGGATGAGTGCCGGAGGGGTTGGAAAAATGCTGATAACTTTTAAACGGCTTGAGCTACGAAAAATATTTTTTTTTACCAGAAAATTCTTGAATTAACAAGAAACTTAGAAATGTAAAAATAAAAACTCATCTTTTTAACTGCATATATAAAGGTGGTGACATACCTTAAGAGGGCAATGTGGTAGCGTTGTGTTTGAGCCTGTTGCGCAAGAAGAGGCGTTCACGCTGACGACAGCGTGCAATCTATGCGCGAAAGAGTGACTGTAAGACACGCAGGGTTACTGACTGCGGCGATATCTACGTAGTTCTGTACTTACCTCCCGCAAGAAATTGCTAGGTTTCAATCTGCTCTAATCCGGCTGGTTTTGCGCAATAGCCTATAGAACTTCTTTGGTCAATAAAGCTTTCGTCTTACCCTAGTTTGGAAAGGAATGTTTCGAAGACGAGTCAGAGAGGTGTTGGAATAGTTTTGTGGCACCGGGACGCGCCACCCCCAGAGCTCCATCGAGACCTGATTCTTCGTTGTGAAGACAGGTTCTAAGTGTTAAAGCGGCTTTTGCAATTCAGCCTGCTCGTCTATGTCAATTTGTCACTGTGGAAGCGCCCTAGAGGGTCACAGATCGCTGTCGCGTCATACTCCTAAGGGAAAACTTATTTGTCCTTTTATTTTTTCTCCTGAGATTGGCAGAGGCTTAGGGACCCCACAAGATTCTTGATTGGATTCGACCGTGTTATGGGGGTTTTGTCATTCAAAATGCAAAGATAAGCTATTGATTTAGAACTTAGCTCTACTTCCATCATTCTCCAAGGTTATTCATGCTCGCAAGCTAAGTACTGCGCATGCGCCAGTTTCATGTGCGACTCGCCACAGTTGCGCCGTGCGCCCGCTCCTTCGGATCGCCGCAGTCTGCGGAACTGCCCTCACTGACCACCAGCTGCGCCGTGCGCTTATCCTCAGCCTCACCGCTGATTTAAACCGGTGCCCTCGCTGCCACTTAAGAAGCTGCTTAACTGCGGCTCGCTTCCTCAGTCTAGCCATTAGTGATGCGGTGCCTGGGCCGTCAATGTCTGCTCTGTCGCAAGCGTCACGCTGAATCGGGCAATCCTGCCGATGTATTCGAGCAAGAGGCCTATAGAGCTTACGGTCCTTAACTATAGGTTAAGATGGGTTGAACCCCACTAATTCTTTTTAATTGGCTCTAGCTTTTACACAAGCATTTGGCTCAGCTAAGGTGAAGTGGGCTTTTGTGTTTTAAAGCCCGCGGAGCAAAGTGTGAAAGGCAGAAGGTGGACAAGAGCTCGAAAGAAAAACAAAATTATTTCATGCCTAAAGATGGCTGACGTTGGCGAGCGCTAGCCCATTAAAGTATCTTGATTTTTCTTGACCTTGATGTCGTGATTTCCTGCTCTGTTTAAGCAGCTGTCAAATAATTCAAGCCTGTGTTGCCATTTTACATTGAGTTCTATTGTTACGTTTGTAGAATAGTACGATATCTGCTTAAAATCTTGGTGTTAAGCCGAGAAGCGGAGAACCTCGATTGCAATCCTTCGACCTCCCTCGCCCTGCCCTTTTTTTATTCCTAAAGAAAAAAAAAGAAGGAAGCGATGCACACTTTATGCGACAGGTTGAGTGAGCCTTTGTGAACCTTCGGTACAGCCTGTGTTGGCGTAGAAGTGCAGTTTGCATTACGGAAGACAGCGGAGTAGTGGTTACCACACAGATTAATCGGCGCCGTTGGCAAAGCCCGCGGCCAGTATAGTAGTGGGACCCGCTGATGCAGTGGGTAACGGCACAAGCAGTAATGAATGATGCTTGCATAGGGGCAAGGCGGCAATATAAATGGTTAAAATTAAAATCGCAAGTTCTAATGTTGGATATTTCAAGTATAACGTCATAAACGGCATTTCCTGAGAAAGAGCGATTCAGTGCTCACTTAAGGTTTTGAACGTAAATTTATTGGCAGCTTTGAATTTGTATATTTCGGCACATGCCCACCCCTCCTTTCATTACGTACCGAAAGAAATATCGGTAAATTTGATCGGTAAGCGTCTTCAGTAAGTAGTTATTGGTATCGCGGATGAACAAATTATCATCGAATGACTCAACGCTTACAGTTCGCGAAGGGATTGCATTCTGCTACCAGCTGTGAAATAACGCAAAACAATCGTGAGTGGGATGAATAAAATGCGCCACCTTAGCTATTGCCATTTAAGTGAATGATCGCAGTGCCCAGTATTTTTTCTACCTCCTTGAGGCAATATTTTGGTTGCGATCCTCCAGCTATACGAACAAATGGCTGGTGATCTTGTGATAAGGCCGCTATAATGCAGGTATATATAACGTTTTACTACCCTGATATCCGACAATCTGCTCTCTGGTTTGGTAACTTTTCTCGCAGGTTCGTGTCCAACCAACATGCCCAACTAAGCAGATATTTGAAAACGTAGCTGAATTCTTAGGCACCTGAGACCCCCGATTTTTTTTATTTTTTTTTTACGACGCCAAGTCACAAGCCGATCGCCGTCCGCTTCCTTGGCCCTAACCATACTATGCGAAAGCTGCTTATGTCCGCGACGCGCCGCCGGCTTGATCTCCGAAGGATGGAATGTTGAAGCAGCGCCGTTTTCGCTGCAGCTGAACGAGGAGTCGAAAGACCATTTATGACACGTGGACACCTATCCGCCCTCAATTGCCCTTCTAGAACATTTGTTCACATCATTTTGAGTTGGATTTACACTGAGAATTCACTTTAGCAGCTTACTCGGGGGAAAAAAGTTGATTTGAACTCGGAGAGAAACTTCCTGCTAAAGGTTATCGCGACTATGATTCGAACGTACATTTAATCCTGAACCTAAATGAGGTGTGTGCCAGAACTCTTGTTCCATGAAGATCACACCTGTAATCCATTTTTCAGCGGTCATTCACACTATAATTTGAAAGTACCTGAGTGTTCCGGACAAAAAGTTATAAAAGTTCGAGCTTTTACTCTCATCCATACTGTTTTTGCCTAATGAGCTGTCTTAGGAGCTATGTTGGTGCCTTCCTGCATCTGCGAATTCTGTCATTTTATTGATGTCTAGTGGATTTCACTTCTTGGACAAATAACACTACAACAGTCTATTTCCTTCTCTAGACGAGCGCGGTCGATAACATCCTAACCTAGCCACATCACGGAATACAAGAATGTTTCAGCTGTTACAACGTCCCGCAAGGTTGTCAGTGGCTTTTAGAGATCAGATAACAGCAATAGCAAAAAACTTTAAGCGCAATATAACGCTTCAATGAGGCATGTAAAGTCGCATATTTGTTGGCCTGTCTCATTCTCAGCTCACTTTCTGTGACTCGATGTGAAAGGGAAGAAAAGTGGCCAATAAATTACGAATAATGCAGGCTCTGTATTGGTTTCTGAGACCCCAGGAAGTCACCTCAAGGCGGCAATGTACAGGAGTGAAGCTTAACAAATTGTCTGCGTTCCAGTGCTAATAGGAATGCCATCGGGAATCCCTGCATGCATTCTCGTTTAGCAGGCGTCGACTGGAAACGGTGTCCCCGAAACCAGAACCACCGGGCCTCAAGGCGCGAACGCTACCCACCATGCCTTTTCACGGTGACTGAAGCTTGCCACATCACCAAATACTAAGCAAGGACCTCGACCTGAGCATCTCGCAGAGCAGGCGCCAAGGTAAAAGGTAAACAGTGGAGGACACATCTAACACAGTTCCTGTCAAACCGTCAGTACGCCGACGAGCAGTGAGCTACGTAGCAATGAACCATCACAAAAGGATTCATGAACGCTTTTACGTTGTGATGGTGAAGTGCACTTGACTCTGCTTCCTGGTACAGTTTGTGGCCGTTTAGCTTACAGCGCCGGCACGTGCAGTGCAGTGTCTACGAGAATTGATGGTTTGGTTTGGTCTGTGCGGTTTACCGCCCCAAAGCGAATCAGTTTTGAGAGGCGCCGTAGTGAAGGTCTCCGGAAATTTCAACCACCTGGGGTTCTTTAACGCGCACTGACATCGCACAGCACACGGGCACCTTGCTTTTCGCCTCCACCGAGAAGCGGTCGCCGCGGCAGGGATTTAATCCGCATCCTAGGGCACGGAAGTCAAGTGCTCTAACCCCTGCGCCACCGCGGCGGGGCTGTGAGAATTTAATTTCAGTCGCAAATCGTGTGACCATATAAAAGGCGTTTTGCTAAACTAACTATACTTGTATTTGACTGGGGAACAGAAAACTGTAATGGTTACAATAATGCGATATCCATGCTCCTGTTTGCATGAATGCTTTCCAAAGAGTTACTAACCTAAGAACTCCTTAATAATCTCAGTTTTGATCGGACATAACATAATTTAAATGAACTTGTCATCCGTACTACAACTCTACACTTTAAGTTCATTTTCTTGACTTTGAGCCGCAGCTCGCAGGATCGCTTGGTGGTTCAAGAACTCGTGTATATCAGCTTGCATGTCGTAAAGGCCCCAACATAATCCACGTTTGATTACTCGTATTACACCGAGAAATTCAGTTTAAATCACACTCAAAAGTTCCTTTTTTTTGGCACAACATTATACTAGCTCTACTAAACAGTCTGATGCCTGATTTCTTTCTTTATTTTTAACATTTCACGGAATTAACCTTGCGAGAAGAATCTGGTGCATGGATTACTGATAACGGCTACATTTCAAATAACAAAAGTTCCCTACAGCTAGGTGACACGAAAAGAAAAGTTAAAGTTTGTTGATAACGCAACTATGGCTTTCACACTCATTGGTAGTCCAATGAAGGCAACATGGCGCACAGAGTTCTCGACCTAGAGTGGCGAAAACTTGCGGCATCCTAACGCAGACGCAACCAGCGCTGTGCAAACTTCGCATGGTTTATCACGGAAAACTTGTCTGCTCCGCGCCTCGGATTCCTTTCTTGCTGCCCGCCGAGTACTTCCCTCATCGTTCGAAATTTCTACGTCGCTTATTCGTCCTCGTGAGCGAAATGGAATAAGACCCGATTCGATCCCATATTTCCCGATTTCTAATACTAGTGCGAAGCAACCAATGATTAAAAAAATGTGAGGAGAGGAGAGAGTGTGAGAGAATGAACGTAGAATGAGGGAATACAGTACGCAAGCGTAAGGGGGTGAAGACTCTCGCGTGCATGCCAGCATGCATATGTATATTGACGAGAGCTGTGAACGCCGCTGGCGGAATTTCATATGCGCGGTATGCAGCGGCAGCCGTAGGTGGCAGGCTGGCCGACTACGGGCATTGCTCGCGGATGGCAGTTCTCGCGCTCCTTCTCTGCATGCCGGCATTGATTCTGCACAGCGTTCGAATCAGATCTGGCAACAATCGGTGCGATCCGGCTGCCTGTCCCAATGTCCGCGCTCTCGCCTTCCTGCCTCTGGCGCTCGCTGACCCTCTGCCCCGTTTAATTTCACGCGCTTCAATGCCACTCACAATCACCCCCCGCCCTCACGCATTTCGTTAGCGCCACGCACTCCATTTTCACCGCTACCACCTTCTTCGCCCTCGCAGTTCGCGCGGTCCGGCAGCGCAAAGAACAGCCCACAATGGAGCGACGCAAAGCGCATTCTCGAACTCATAAATTCTAAAACGAATATCCAAATTGATAAACAGGGAAGTTACTTTTCCAACCGATTCGCTTCTCACAGCCGCTTGCTTGTTAATGATGGCTGAAGTCAAACAGAGAACCTTTGAAGGCGCCTCCACTCTAAGCGGGCTTTCTTCCTTACTGCGGATGCGATGTTTGGTCGGTTAAAAGACTAAATGCCGAGTCAGGCAGTCCTGTGAAAATTACACAAGCTGACTAATTAGCCCTTGGTTGCAGTCTAGTGTTTAACGCAAGCCAGTTTGGTCAGGATGGTACATGACGAAAATTAGATGGCGCCGGCCGAAACAAAAAAAGAAAGAAAGAAAGAAAAGAAAGGAAGAACGTCACCCCATCCTTTTCTTTTGGTGAGCGCTGTCTAATTTTCGTCATTAGCCCTTAGAATAGCAAAGAGGTCAAAGGGGAGACTATCATTCGTGGTCCATATTCGCTTGCACTGTTGTCCTGCCAGACGCCAGCTTAGATGACATGTTTGCTGCTTTTGAAGTTGTATCATTTCGTAATCGATCTCCGCGACAGCAAGTAAAGATAAAATGTGATAAGGTGGTGGCAGGTACGGCTTTTAACAGCAAAGTTACGCCCTATTTGCCTGACATGACGTCAAGAGTTTCCTTTTTTTTGTGGGGCTACATTTGGTTTTCACACAAACACGCAAACACACACACACACACACACACACACACACACACACACACACACACACACACACACACACACACACACACACACACACACACACACACACACACACACACACACACACACACACACACACACACACACACACACACACACACACACACACACACACACACACACACAAATACATATATATATATATATACTGAAAGAGCTTGCTGATTAGCTCTAATTGATCGAAGAATGGGGTTCAGAAAT
The DNA here is from genome assembly GCF_055883805.1 of Amblyomma maculatum. NCBI lineage: Eukaryota > Metazoa > Arthropoda > Arachnida > Ixodida > Ixodidae > Amblyomma > Amblyomma maculatum. Next base: position 3,636,865 of record NC_139348.1, on the reverse strand, counting down.
TTATTATATATATCTATATATATATATATATATATATATATATATATATATATATATATATATATATATAATACCATCATCATCAGCCTGACTATACCCACTGCAGGGCGAAGGCCTCTCCCATATTTCTCCACTTAACCCGGTTCTGTGCTAGTTGCATCCACTTGACCCCTCCGAACTTCTAAACCTTATCCGCACATGCATTCTGCCGCACCCTGCTACGCTTTCCATCCCTTGGAATCCAATTTGTTACCCTAAGCGACCATCGGTTATCCTCTCTTCGCACTACATGTCCTGCCCATGCCCATTTCTTCTTCTTAATTTCCACTAGAATGTCGGTAACTTGAGTCATTTCTCTGACCCACTCTGCACGCTTCCTATCTCTTAATGTTACTCCCACCATTTTTCGTTCCATAGCCCTTTGGGTTGTCCTCAACTTAAGTAGAACTCTCTTGGTTAACCTCCACCTTTCAGCCCCATAGGCGCGTGCACGCAAGATTCAACTGTTGTATACTTTCCTCTTGAGCGATACCGGTGAGCTGCTAGTCATAATCTGCGAGCGCTTGCCAAATGCGCTCCATCCCAATCTTATTCTTCTTGTTATTTACTTTTCATGGTCTGGATCTGCGGTTGCTACCTGTCCTAAGTAGACATATTCGCCTACTACTTCCAGTACTTCGCTACCTAATGTAAACTGCTGTTCCTTCCCGAGGCTGTTGAACATTACCTTAGTCTTCTGCATATTGATTTTCAAGCCTACCTTTCTACTTTTCCTGTCTAGGTAATCAATCATGATTTGCAGTTTATCCCCCGAATTGCTTAGCAAGGCAATGTCATCAGCAAATCGCAGATTACTGAGGTATTTCCCATCTACCCTTATCCCTAACTGCTCCCATTCCAAGTCTCTGAATACTTCCTCTAAGCAAGCTGTGAATAGTACTGGGGAGACTGTGTCTCCTTGCCTAACACCTTTATTTATGGGAATTTTGTTACTTTCTTTATGCAGAACTATGGTTGCTGTGCAGCCACTATATATATCTTCCAGTACTTTCACGTACGGCTCCTCGTCCACCCCCTCATTTCGCAATGCCTGCATCGCCAGCGAGGTTTCAACTAAGTCAAATGCTTTTTCGTAATCAATGAATACTATGTATAAGGGCTGGTTATGTTCGGAGCATTTTTCTATCACCTGATTGATGGTATGGATATGATCAATAGTAGAGTACTGTTTCCGAAAACCTGCTTGATCCTTTGCTTGATTGCAGTCTAAGGTTGTCCGGATTCTATTAGCGATTACCTTAGTAAATACCTTATACGTAACACGCAGGAAGCTGATTGGTCTGTGATTTTTAACGTCCTTAGAGTACCCTATCTTATGAATGAGGGTAATGTTTGCATTCTTTCATGAGTCCGGTACCGTCGATGACACCAGGCACTGCGTATACAGGGTGGCCAGTTTTTCTAGCACGATATCCCCCCCGGCCTTCAGCAAATCTGTAGTTATCTTATCCTCTCCAGCTGATTTCCCCTTTTTCATAGTTTCTAATGCTTTCTTGACCTCGTCCTTCGTCACTGGTGGAACGTGTGACTGTTTTTCCCTACCGCCAATCTCGTTACGGTCCTGACTACTTTGGCTACTGTAGAGATTTGTATAGAACTCCTCGGCTACTTTGACTATCTTGACCATATTCGTGATGACGTTGCCAGCCTTGTCCCTTTTCGCATACATCTGATTTTTACCTATGCCCAATTTCTTCACCGCCTTAAGACTTCCCCCGTTCTTTACAGCATGCTCAATTTTCTCCATATTATACTTCCTTATATCGGCCACCTTGCTCTTATTGATTAGCTTTGATATCTCGGCCAATTCGATCTGGTCTGTTGGATTGAAAGCTTGCATACTCTGGCGTTTCTTAATCAAATCTTTCGTCTCCTTATACAGCTTACCGGTATCCTCTCTAACTGTCCTAGCGCCTACTTCTACTGCACACTTAGTAATGATATCTCTGAAATTATTGTTCCTTGCTTCTAGGGTGATGTCGCCATCCTCGGTTAGAGCTGAATATCTATTCTGTAGCGAGATCCTAAACTCTTCTGCCCTCCCCCTCATCGCTAATTGCGTTCCTTCTTCAGATATATATTATAACTTTCTAAACACCATTCTTCCATCAATTATCAATTATATATATATATATATATATATATATATATATATTATAAATTTCTGAACCCCATTCTTCGATCAATTAGAGCGAATCAGCAAGCTCTTTCAGTTCGAGTCGGAATAAATTCGGATTAATTTTGTGGTGATTGTAGCGCTTGCTTTAGTTGTTTATTTCCTCCGTTTTTACGAGCGGAACGTCTAATTTCTACGACAAAATCAACGTTGTCTTGGATTACTTTAGGACGAGGGTTTTGAAACTATAAAGTTAGCACAATCCTTTTTAGAGCGCAGCTCTCATGCGCCCTTTCGACTGTGGAGCCGCGTCGTCATTAGTGCCATTTCTGATGTAAACGAGCAGAAGAGAGTCAGAAATTACGAGAGAGTCAAGAGATAAAGAGAATTTCTCAAACAAGGGAGGAAAGCCACTAGCGCTGGTAGTGGCTCTACTTTCTCTTGTTATGAAAAATTATCTTTGGCTCGTGAGAAAGAATAGACTGCTTTGTAAGTGCAGATACTTACATAAAACATCGCTCAAATTCTTTGCCTCTGTATACAACAGAAACGCATAAATGGGTACCCTCAAATTTCGCATTAAGGAGTTTCGTAAATTTGTTTAGAATTTGTTTATTCTAACATGTATACATACTACTGAGGTCGTCAACGCGCTCCTTGCCTACGATTTATATCCCACGTGGCTCCTCTTGTATTTTAGAAACAGTGGAGTCAACGATGCTGTGACAGTAAGGCAACATCTGTCCCATCGCGGTGTCAGTCGCAGTCTTCCTTCAACTGCCAGAAAGGAAAGACTGTCGCTGCTCTTCACTAAGCTCGTGCCCCCCACTTCTTTTTCTTCGCCGCACTTGTGGCGCGCGTAGCCGGCGGCGCTCGCCTCTTCTTTTACTTGGCGCACCTGCAGCTTCTTCTTCATCCTCACACGCCTGTAATCGTACCGATACATGTCTTCTTAACTACAGAATATTACTTGAGATTTCGCCACGCAGCCATCCAGTTCCCTGGCCACCCTTACGCTCCAGCACCTCCACCACCACCGTTGCCTACCTTGCTAGCCTCCTAGGACCTTCCCCTTCAAAATGCCATCGACACCTTCGCATCGTAAAGACTCGGCTGCGATGTCCTTGAGATTCGCAGACAACCGTGGTTGAGTTGCGCGCTAGAATCAGGTTTCAGCTGAGTTTCCTTGACGCTCGCACACAGCCCTGCAGGAGTTAAACCGCATCAAACAGAGACTGGCCATGCCCAATCAAGATTGCCTGAGTAAAGTTATCGATATGAGTGTAACATTGGTTAGCAACACAGCATAAGCAAGCATAACAAAGCTTTCGCTTGTTTAGCAGGGCTTAGTCGAGCTCAGCCGCAGCGATTTGTTCACCTGCTTTTTGTAAAAGTCTAAAACCGTGGCGCCGGCCAGCATTGCTGATGCCGAGGTAGCCCCGAAGGCGCTAAATCTTCTAAACGTTTTCGGGGCATTAACTAAATGCATGCACTTGGAGTCATAGACGTGCGAACATTGGCGGCTTGTGGGCGCGATAATCATCGTCGTCTGACAATAGGCTAAAACTATAAACTTGAGGGGACGGCGGCATGGCTCATCGGACACAAAGACGATGTGCTATCTACAGGGCTACAGCGTTCATGCGGGCGCTTTGGCAGAGAGCGCAGCCAAACGTAGACGAGCCTCATGTGGATAAGATGTTGAAGAAATAGTTATAGGCCTCGCCAGTACGGCAACAACTCTTTGCCAAGGACGACAACATGTGTCCGCTTCCGCCTCATGGCTGAGATGTCCACAGGCTTCTCCTGTCAATCAGTAAAACGACAAAAACATTCAGCTTGGGTGGAGCCTAAAGAAACGCTGACTATTAGAAAATGCGCAAGCAGTCAACAAATCCAACTAAGGGCCCGGAGATCATAAGCATATAAGTTTGATCTGGTTTCCTTTATGGGGTTTAGCGTCCGAAAGCTACCCCGGCTATGTGAGACGCCGTAGCGGAGTGCTCCGTAAAATTCGACCCCCTCGGGTTCTTTAACGTGCTGTAATATCGCACAGCACACATGCACCTTTTGAAGCGAAAGCATCACTGGGGCTAGCTGTGGTGTGTTTCGTGTTAGCCAATGTTTGACCAACTGACCTTCGACCGCGTTGTGGCCTGCTCGCCGCCCACTCCATACGATGAATCTACAGCCTCTAACGATGAATCTACAGCGCCGACCTCTGATGATGAATGCTGCTCTTGTTCTGCGTCTCTGAAGGCAGCCCGCCCTGCAAAAAGTGCCGAAACTTGGAAGAAACGTCGTGCCGAAGAAACCGAAGAGCGAAGCCTAAGCGCAGCCGGGGGTCTGCAGCTATCACTGCTCGAATAGTTTAGAACAGAGCTAAACAGCCAATTATTCTGCTGCGGCTTAGCTTCTTTTCCATCGCACATCTGCTTCTTCTTCACACTTCATTCGTACCGGACTACCGGTATATATAATTGATGTCCGCGGAGCACCGCGCGTGACGTCATCGTCTATAGTTATGCGCCTCCCTGGGCATACGTGGTGGTCTTCAGCTGCTGCGCCCTAGCGGGGAATATAAGTCGCGGATCAGCTGCTCGCTTGCAAAGATGTATATATACGCTGAGAATGGCGGCAAATATGTAATGCTATGTCATGGATGTGGTAACAATGCTAAGTGCGTGCGGTGCGCTCGCTACGCTGGCCTACAAGCCGAATCTAATAATCCTACCGGCATCACTCGCCATGAAGCGACACTTAGCAAAAATGAAGCTAGAGCTAAACAAGCGATGGAATCTCCCGAAGAGCTATAAGAGAGACTTGCAAAGCGACGACGCAAGGCGGTGTAAAGGAAGGTGCGAAAAGGACAACAGAGAAACGTTTCGGTCTCATCCACGACTGCTTTAGCTTTGTATGTCCTGCTTAGCTGGATTAACCACTAATATTTTTTTCACCTCCATCGAAAAGCGACCGAAGCAACCAGAATTTTATCCGGCAACCTTTGGCAAAATAGTCAAGCGCGCTGACCACGTGACACCACGGGAGTGATAAAGACATATATATCCAGACTACTTGCTTTGTTGTGCGCGCTAATGTGCTCACATTGGTTCTAAATTCTCAAACTTAACTTGCGCACGGTCCTATTTCAAGACACCGCTAATCGTCACACTCCCACGTGTAACCAGCGAGCCGAGTCTGCTGACATGAACCTGGATGCTGGGTCGTTGCTTGTGGGGCCCGGCATCTAACAGTGCGTTGCGTTAAGTGGTAGGTTTATGATAATTGACGAAATGAACGTAATTATGCTTTAACCTGACACTAAATTCTTTCATAAGCTGCCCCATTATTTACAAGGCAACTGAGAAACTTTCTGCTAACATGCAAGCAGACACGATAAATAGGTAAGACACAAGAAATGAGTAAGTAGTTAGAGTTATGTGAAAGCCATTCCCTCCTTCCAAATGTTTATCACCAACGCTTGTGATTTGGCGCTGAACTAGAGTTTTATAGAGTGCGCATGCTTTAGTTGTTTTTCGAATGTAGTCAGCTGCATGAAAGTAAAGCGGCCGTGGTGCCTATACTCCTCCTCGGTTGGTCCACCTTTGTCGCTCCTTCCGCTTGTCAAATTTCATGGATTCCTGCCAACAGAACCAGCCCTACGTCCTTGTTCATTATGGGCATGGATGTGTTGCAGATTGCATGGAACGTATAAGGCTAAGCCTTTCTAGACTCACGGTGAAAATCTCGCGTTTTCGAGATGTGTTAGCGAGGCCCGGCGAGATTCTACGAGATGTATCTGCAAGACGTCGCAATTGGTTCTGCCGTCGAATTAATTTCCCCAGCCAGGATGTCACACTAGGTTCTGACGTCGACATTATCTCATCATTCGGCTAGTTAGGCGTAGTCCTTATGAAAAGCCCCGTAGCTTCAAGTGTACGTATGTCAGTTATTCAGTCTCGCATGTCAAGGAGAGCAGTCCTGAGATGCCGATGTCACTTTGAACACAGTTTCATTGGGGCAGTAAACATAGTGCACACTGCTAGCTTTTTATTTCGCTTCAAAGACTAGCTTAAAGTTTGGGCCTCGCTTCAAACACAAGAACGTCGAAATAACACCTCAGTACAGAGAGTGGGCGAACTCGATAAGCCATTGTGTACAGTTCGGTTCGAATACGGCAAGGCCATTCGTTGCCCTTCTACCAGTGTACGAATAGACTAGTACCTGCAGGAGCTTGTCTTTCGGTGAATAATATATATGTGGTTCATAGAAAAGCAAATGCTCACGCAGGCAGATATCAGAGGTCTTAATCACAATGTGCTGTGAAATGAACCTTTAAGGAGTGCAGAGCACACGGAAGCAGCCACATGACCTCGTTAATGATACTATACTTTAGCACATCTTACAGGCATGGCTCCAATGAGCGTTTCTAATCGCGACCTCACAAGGTTATAGGTTCGATTGTTGCGCCACTCGGATCAGTATGTTGAGGCTATATAACCCAAATATAACGCTCAAGGCGGCCCTCACACTACCACTGCGGTTAAAAAAAGAAGACGGCAAACAAGAGAAACCAAGCTGTATAACGTGCATCGTCGGCTGTATTGACGAAGAAAGCGGGGCTCCGCTGTAAGAACGACCCGAGTTCTGGGTTACAACGCATGCATCGAAAGCCCATTTCATCCCGCATTACCTTACTGGTTCTTTCAGAACGGTCCGGAACTGGTTCACTTCGTCTAGCTCGGTCTTGTATGTACCGTCGACGTCTACCTAACTCGATACGATATATATTGCCTTTCCGCGATGGGGCTCACATGTGCTGTTTCGTTTTGCCCGAGTTTGAATACTGGTCGAAAAACCCTCGCTGCTTTTAGGCCTCTTGAGTGGTCGTTATACGTCTGATGACTTCTTTTTTAACACGCGTATTTCGTTCGCTTAGAAGATTTTACCTTTAACTTCGGGTATGCGCTAGAGTTAAATGGCTTCGACGCACGCCATCACTTGCCATTGCTTTAGATATTAAGGCGACCGAATTGTTCGATCGATCCTGGCATTTATGTTCGTGAACAATATTTTGAAGTAGCTTTTCCACTCAGCCACCGCACTAACTGGGTAGTGTGTCATCTTACCTTTGATCCATTTTTGCTGGTTAAGCCAGGCCACCAAAACATGCGTTCGCCACGTCACCGGTTCGACGCAACGTGTTGACATTTGGCTCGTTCGCGGTGAGATAATTGAGGCTATAGAAACAAAAGCCTTGAAGCGCGACAAGAAAGTCTGAAAGGAAAGCCTGCGGAAAAGGCGTTTACTTTCTTTTGATTCATTTTTCTAGCCGATTTGTAAGTGGCCCGAGCTTAAATTTTCTGTAGATCCAAGCGTTCTTATGACCTATATTGTGCCTTTTGTTGCCAATGACATTTTGCTTGTTCGGCCCTTCTGTTATCACCGTACTCAACAACTTTGTCAGTAAAAAGGGCGCTAAAAACCCTTTCATTAGCCGAACAAAGTTTCTTTCGGCGATACCGGCAGCTACGCACTAAAGCACGGCACGGTGGTGGGCTAGAGCATCGAAAGCCGACTAAAAGAATAAGCTCGAGTCTTTGAAATTCCTGAGCACCAAGCAATTGTTGTCACTGAAACGGTTTTAACCATTTCTTTCCTGTGTGAAAAGCAAGCCAAGCTACCAGACAAACATTCCCTCATTTCTTACCCTTATTTCTACTGTTTTCCTATCTTAATCATTGCATTTTTTTCCGCATGTCGTAAAGCCGTGCGTTAGTTCCAAATTAGTTCCAAGCCAGAGCCTAGCTTCGAAAGCGTCACTTAAAGTGGCATCACAGTATTATTCTTAAAGGACCGTGTAAGCCTATTTGATGATTTAAAACTTAATTACAAGCCCTCCGGGGAATTCTGTAAGGAGCGGGAAGTGTCCCATAAACTAAACAAGAAAAAAAAGTGTTATGCATCAAACGCTTCAGAACTTGCTGAAAGCTTGAAATCCATCAAACTACGCGAGAAAAATGGCTAAACTAGACAAAGGCATAGTTAAACAACTGGCTCTAGCCGGCGGTTGGGCGACGGCCGCTGTTTCACGCTGACGCTCTTAAGCTCTAGTACTAGCACGGCCTAACACGAAATTCGACCGTGAAGGCTGTTCCGAAAGTTGAAGGTCTCTCCTTTTATGCGATGTCGTCGGAGCCGCTGCCGCCAGGACTTCGTCATGGCCAACAGCTCTGTCTTTCTACGCCGCTGATCGGCCTGTATCGCGAGCACGCCTGGTGGCCTCCGCATCACCCATAGCCCTGCGGCACGGCAACTGCGCACACTGTTTTTTCGCATCGGTTTCCCTCAGAGCAAATCTTGGCTGAACTCCTTCTTGTAAACACTTTCACCTCTTAGCTGCAGCCCTTAAAGGTACATAGATAGGAGCGAGATAGCTAGGCGGGTAACAGTTACGGAGTGCACTTTACTTACATGCTGTGAAGGGGAAATGATTTACTTTTTATTCACCCCCTAATTGACTGTAATGAACGCTAATCAACTGTTCTCAAACCGAAATTTATTTAATCCAAACTAATCCACCTTCACCCAAACTATTCCAGCAAGCTCTACCCTTAACCTACTGCATTCCGCCGTGATTCAAGTTATTTAACGTAGTGTGTCCTAGTCCTCCGTGATGCAATTAAATGCACCTTAATCTAGCACAGTCCGCTATAATCCAGCATATCCCATATCGTTTTCCCATAATCAAAACTTATACGATCGCAATCCACCCCGCGTGACGTCCCATATAGGCCAAGTCCTGTCCTCTTTGATTGGTGGCCTTGTATTAACTGTAGCTACTGGACGGGATGTGCATCGATAGAATCTCACGCCTTAAAAATATTGTTACCGGCGAAGGAGAAGAAGCGGGAACTGGCGTGGGCAGGCGCGCTCGCGTTAGGTCCGCCATCTTTCATTAAACGTCATCTGCCATAGCCATCGGTCATGTTCCGTCTGCTTTCTTTATCGGCTTGCCACCCCGTAACATTTGGTTGGAGGTGAACGTCATCATCACTCGTCATCCTGGCCTGGAGCATCGGCGCCCTGTGTCTTCTTGCGCCGTCGGCAGCGGATTCCTGGGACGACGCATCGCTTGGTGGTTCCTCAGCCTGCCAGACCCAACGCGACATCGCCGTTCTCCACCCCTCGCCCAGGTACCCCGCCCTGCCCACAAGACACGAAAAAAGACAGGTAGCTTGACGTTGAGACCGATAAAAGACGCCACGAACAAGCGAGGACACATCACAAGACACCGCGCATGAAAAACCTGACCAAAGGAAGGATCGGACCAACCCGAAATGCCGACCAGACGAACGCTCCGACCCGATAAACACTATACATGTGAAGAGATCGCCCCCGCCTGTGCCGTTTGATGCGTGCCTGGGACCCAGGCGTCAAGTCCTGGCGACCGGTGCAGCGAAAGCTTCCTGGGCCAAGCTTCATCGGTCATCATGGCGACAAGTCGTTACGTTCCTTCTCGTCTGTCTTCACCGATCCACACATCATCATCATGTCATAAATCTGAACGACTTTGACTTTCTGTCCACCGATCAGGACGATCGCTCGGTGGGCCCCGAGCAGTGTTATGGGTGATGTAGAAGAAGTGGGCACTGGCGTGGGCAGGCGCGCTCGCGCTAGGTACGCCATCTTTCATTAAACGTCATCTATCATCTCCATCGGTCATGTTCCGTCTGCTTTTATCATCGGCTTGCCGCCCCGTAACAATATCAAAAACGAATGTTTTGCACACGTCAAAACATGACAACACGATTCAATGAAAATGGAATGTGTGACAACAAATGAACAATGACCGCAGTGATACATTTCTTTCTCCACGTGGTCAGAAAACGAGCCAAAATAAACAGAAAATTCGAGCAGAACTATAAAAGAAACTGCTGATTTACATTTGCGATGTATTATGCGATAGAACAAGCAGCTCTTTCCGCTGAAAAGTTGCCGTCGCCGTAGAGTGCGGACGGGAATATCCTGATTGGGTGACAGGTTCATGCCGTCATAACCACATCACCTCGAGCGGGAATTTCAGACCACCCACATTCAATTAAAGTCTAACGATTTGGGGGATGGTGCAAACAAAGCCAGAATTGAGGACGTGGTTCTTCGAATAAGGGTATTTCAGAAAATAGAATCAATTCAATAAAATAGACTTATCGGTGTTGAGGTTCGCACCAAACCAAATAGGCATGATCGTCTGGCACGCAATGCAAAGGCATAGAAAACTTTTTTTCTTTCACACACAAAAAAAAAGACTGGCCGAATTGTCAAAGCCGATTCCGTTTACAGGCAGCACATCTCATTATAAATGGTTTCAATTGGTCCCTTCCTGCAATGCAATGCAGTACAGTATAATAAGTCTAAAAATTAAATAATTTAAATTTTACATTAAAAGGAAATTCACAGAATGAAAAGATCATGTCAAAGGCGTTATCGCGTCTGCTTTTAACGGGAAGCTTTAGCGCCTTACTAATTTTGAGTACTACGTTACAGATTTCTTTGGGCTTTGTTGGGTTCAACAAGTCAAGACCCTGCAGAGGTAAATAATTTGATATACCAATATAAAGACTTCCTCTTTAATACTCAGATCCTGATGCAATTAACTAGGAAATGTCTACTGCACCTTTTGAGACCCTAATGCTTGCGTCTCGACTATCTTGGAATAGGAAGAAAGGCATAGCTGAAGAGCCACTATACCTGAAACATAAAGCGTGCTTGCGTGCATATGTCTGTGGGGGTGTCTGTTGTTTGCATCGGTCATTGAGGAGAAGTCATTGTCAAGACGTTGATTTTGTTGTACCAATTTCCGTTCTTGCCACCGCGCAGGCCACGAGGAGAGTGGGCGTTCACACCGCTTTCTCTTTGCAGTTAGCTCCATGACTGGTCATGAGCGCCGTAAACACGCTCAATGGCCTGCGCCCCCCCGCCTGCCTTTTTCCGTGACATCCACTCGTAATCTTTCGTTGGGAGGTCTGAAGTTATAGCGGTGTCTATAATATCTTATACCCTGTTTTTCCATACCCTATTGTCTAACTTTACTTTAAGGAATTATAGAGGCGACAGCATATAAGTAATAAATTACTAAATATCTGTAAAGTACCACTTTGGCAACTGCTGGCCATCTATGCTGAAAACAACTGGGATATGTCTTTTTCTTCTCACAGACACTTCTCTTGAGAAACTGCACAACGAATTCAGATGATCACGGCATTACTCTATTATCTAGTATTCTTTCGGCAAAACTTAGTGTTGAAAACTTTGGAGATTTCGAAAGAATGACTACTTTATTGCTACTTGCTTTGGTATGCATTGTAGATAAGTCTTTTTTTGGTTTTGAAAAGAAAGCGCGCGAAATAAGATTAAAATCTAGTTTGTTCATGCATTAGTCTCCAGCGACAACATTGCTTCCAAAGTTCATTCATGAACGTAGCTCGATCGATAGTGTCGTGAAAGTGACGGCGGAAAGCAATGGGGTGAGCACTGATGGAAAAAAAATGTGAAAGTTTCAGGGGAGTCTAAAACTTCGAATTAAGAACAGACGCACAGCGCCTTTAATGCCGTCTTTTCAGGCGAGAATACTTTATATTTCAATACTTTCAAGCATTTTAATACTACTGCTAATACTACTACTACTAATAATAATAATATTAATAATATTAATAACATTATTATTATTATTATTATTATTATTATTATTATTATTATTATTATTATTATTATTATTATTATTATTATTATTATTATTATTATTATTATTATTATTATTAATTGGTTCACAGGAAATAACGGCGCAGTATCTGTCACACTTGTTCTGTGATCACCTGAACGGCGCCGTAAGGGGAGAGAGGCAGGTGGTACAGAAAGCGGAAAGAGAGAAAGAGCAGGCGTAGTGGAGGGCTGCGAAGTAATTTCGACCACCTGGGGATCTTTAACATACGCTGACATCGCACAGCACACGGACGCCTCTTCGTTTCGCCTCCATCGAAACGCAGCCGCCGGCGGTCGGGATCGAACGCAATTACTCCGGCACAGTAGCCGGGCTTCTTACCACTGCAGCACCGCGACGGGGCAAAGTTAATTTTGGGGTTTGGGGGGAAAAGAGCAGTATCTTTGCCAGCAGCTTTAACACCGCTTCTTTATTCCACGAATAATTTTAAATGTTTTCTTTAAGGTGCTTTTTTGGGAAAGGAAGACGTAGTATCTCACTTCTCAGTGGACCTCTACACGGATCAAGGTACATATGTCATCAGTTCGAATCCCTATCATATACTAGCCTCTAACTCGGCTAGAAGATGACTGCTAGAAAGCAAGCGAAATGGTATGACCCCATCCTTGAAGTTTAACTACAGTCGCGTCAGACACGATTTAGACGCAAAATGACGTGCGCGTTTTGTGCGACACCGCTTTTGTCAATTTGAGTTACGGCGACGGCTTTTCGGCAACACAAGCTGTATTTACGCTTCGCCTAAAACCGACAAACTGGACTCGTCCTGTGAGCAAAATAGTGAGCGCTCGCCCTTCTAGGTGATACGGAGGCCGAAACACTGACGGACTAATCAGCGTTTTTTTCTTTTTTTTTTTTTTGTCATCGGTTGGGTGTTTTGTCTTTCGGACCGGTGAAGAATCACCAATTTCAGAGGCCAGGCAATGTGTCCGAAGGTATGAACGCCACATACGAGACGCGAAATGCCGCCTACTGCTTGGAACGCGGCTGAGTATTTTGGCCGGCGATTAGGTGCTCCGAACCCGCACCACTGCCGTTTTCCGCTTTCAATGCATTCGAGTCATTGGTACTACTTTCAATACTTTCCTCTGCGCCCACTTCCCTGTTGTCGTTCACTCTCGTTCAGGGCACTAACGTCATAAGTTGAGCTAGTCGATTCGTAGTGATTGTTAACCACCGCAAAAAGACAAAGGCAGAGATGAAGACGACGTAGCAGAAGCACCATGCCGCGGCTACATTCACAAATTCCGCATTTCAGAGCGCTGGTGTCACTGCTCGCGAGCACACGGTCGAGTGGCTTTCTCATATTCCACACGCTTTAACGTAAAGTGGAAAACTCGTCCATAGCCCACATGAAAATGAATACTGAAAAATTGCACATTTTCTTTTTTACTCTTTTCAAATTAACACTGACACTCTCTCCCGAAACAAAAAACCCAATGTTCTTTTTTTTTTAATTTTTCAGTTTATGTATTTAAAAAATGACAAAAAATGCAGAAATGTTCCCAGTTACTGCACATGTTGAGCAGCAACATGATTGCTGTTGCCTGTACACATTCTGTTAGGATTTATGTTTTAACCTTAGCTTAAGTTGGGACACATCGCATGTGAAGCATCAAGTCTTTATCGTTTAAAACTACTAGCATCCAGATGTTTCACTAGATTCCCTCGATCGCTGTTTGTTGTTTGTCAAAGCCTAGTGCTGCTACAAACAAACGTACATATAATATCGGCATGCACAAACTGATTTAGAATAGTGGGGCTCTCCGCAATGAGAAGCACGAGCGAATAGGAACTGCGCGAGATAGGTAAGGACGCCAGAACCAATTTCCCACAGAAGGGGGATTTGCTCAGCGATTGTGAAATGTACACACCGAGTAGGGGAGGCTTACTCGGTGCCCGCACAGTCCTCTATCACCTATTCCGCCTTTTCAACGCTATCCGTTTCTGTACGCCACCTTTTGGTAGACGAGGGAGCTATCGCATCCTCCCATGGCGTAGTGCTTTGCATATTACGGCACGTCGCTTCAGCCAGCCAAAATTGGCCGCTCTGGCGTTTCCAGTAGCCAGGTTCGTCGTCTCCTGCCGATTCTCTGATTTGCATCTCGTTTATTCTCAACGTCTTGAGGCTTCCACAACCGCGCGCCTTTTTCGCCGTTACTTTGGCTGTTGCGTATCTTCAGCAACCAAAAAGAGAGAAGGGAGGCCACGAAGCACCGATGAACGGATTCATTGGCGAAAGAATATGGCTGTCTCTTGGTCCATACGACCGAATTTATGCCTCCGCTTTTCTGCTTTAGTTTTTTTGTTTTTTTTTTCCACTGTCCTTGTCCTTCTTTCTGGCTGCTCATACATCCATCAATAGGTGCGTGCGTCTATGCCGGAATATTTTTTTACGGCTTCCTTATTTGTGTTCTTAAAATGCGAAAGATAACCAATGTGTTCCATAGAAGTTATTTGCATAGGAATGGGGACATATGCATGATAAAGGGCTGAATAATTGGACCATTACTCAGTTAAAATTAACTAAACAACTTTCAGTTTTTTTTTAAAGAACACGAATACATTGATGTATTGAAGGCCATTAGCACTCAAAGTGAGCCTTCTTTCTAAGTTTTCGTAATGGCAATCTGGCTTGAAATATAGAGCGTCAAAAATACGCAGCTGAGAGGTCGTTGAGTTGGTTTTCACGTGTTGCACGTTTAAAAATCGGCGTCGCTTCGAGTGTCATTCTAGCGAAGATCACTTTAATTTCTCCAGGCTGAAATCCGCCAAATGGCATCTGTACTTGAACCAAAAAGTTCAGGCGGTGCCATGTTTTAATGTCAATGCGAGAAAGCCAACTCGACCAGCTTTCAGATGCTTACTTTTTATGTTTGGTATTTATAGAGAAAATCGTTTATAAAAAAAAAAAAAAGAAAAGGCTAATCTCTAATGTTTACGGCGTCCAATTTAGGGGTATACTATTTGCATTGAAAATAAAAAACGAAAACATTTCAAAGGCTGATTCTCCTAATCATTACGGTTTAATAGGTCAGTAATGCGCGTCTTGCGGTGCACTCAGCCGCATAGATCACATCGAGGTATTTTACATAGATTGTTTATTATCAGTTAAAGAAATTTGCCTGGTATTACTGCAAAAAAAAGGATAAAGAAATGAACAAGCTATACGCTAAGAAAAATGGAAAGAATAGGCGCTTCGGGAACCCGGATCAGAGAAATAGCAAAGGGATGACTTATGTGCAGCACAGATGGGAGGGCGTTGAGTGTGCATAAATCTCAGAAATCATGCCTGCCGCCGGTTACAAACACGTGTATTCGCTGGAACGTGTAGTCATTCAAGAATTAGTCACGGTGATAGCCACTTCTGCGCTTCAAGCATCGAAGCGTTATCTCAGTCAGTGTCGTGTTTCACAGTGCGACATTGTCCAGCCAAGGCGTGTTTTTTCGCGCAGCCCTTGGTGACGTCACTCTGGCATTCCTTCAATCGTCTTGGGAATTCGCCTTGTTTGACATTATCGTCCGACATAGGCCCGCGATCATTACACACACTTTCCCCGAAAACTAAAGATATCTCCTGCGCTGCACTGGGTCCATCAGTCAAACAAGTCCGTGCTTAAGGTTTTTTGATGGCGCGTAGTTATACGGCACATCGCAGTTTTCAAAAACCATGCCGATGCATTTGGTACCTCAGAATAACAGATTGTGGGGCTAGTTGTCGTATGACAGCCGGAACAACGGCGCAACGAAGACTACATGAAGAGAGATAACACCGGCGCACACTACCAACTGTAATACAACCAAAGGAACCCAAACTTCCTCTTTCACTCAAAATCACAACTTCTTAATCTACACCCAAGCACATCAAACTCGTACTTCTCTTCTATCCACTGCAGATACGTCTGGCCGCCAATTAGAGGTTCTCCTTTCCAAAAATAAAAATGAAATTTAGCTACCCACAAATCCAAAGCAGCGTCCAACCAACGAACATTCTGGTACCTCTTTGGCAGCGACAAATTCTTGTCCAATAGGAGCTACCCCAAGAAACCAGCGCCATCCCGCGCTCTTCAGCAAATTGTTTTGCAGGTAAGGATTCTCGGAAACCCGATTTGCTTGATGACCTTAGCTCGGGGCTGAGCTTCTTCGGGTTGGAACACAAGTGGAAGTCACCAGTAGAATAAGCCACCCGAGAGGGTATGCCGAAAAAAACCTCGCGATATCTATACAGTGTGTGTTGAGGTGCACCACCTTGTACTCTGATTGATGGTTCTTTCAACAAGCACATTGAAGTAGGTAACGACCTCATTTGGCTCGTCCTTAATGAATTGTATGGTCCACTAGAAATAGCTCAGGTGGCCAAAATAGATTGAGTTTAGGCCGCCAATCACGGAAAAACAGTTATCGACGTAAGAGACAAAGAGTTATGGTGTGAACCGGATGTGTCCAGTTGCATTGCTTTGGTCGACTCCAACGCAATCTTTGCGCATACGGAAGGCGGATTCACATTTTGTGATCGCAAAAAGTTTTAGCCTCTCTTCCTAGAGAAAAGAGAATATTGCCCTGTAAAATATGGTTGTGTCATTCTGCCTCTTTTAGTCCGTATTGTGTTATTTATCTATTTGTTAAAAATGCACCAAAAGGCCCGCTTTTAGACTGACATGATCTTGGCTCATGATTGTGATGCAAAGTAATATGTGTGTATATATTTTCATACCTCTCCTGACAACACTGTCACCCATCAAGACCCTCTTCTTTTCTTTGCCTTCCCTAGCACAGAGTACCAAGCCAACTGTTCATCCATACGGCCGACCTTTCTGCCTTTCCAGTCTATAAACTCACGTATATATTTCTAAGCTATCGCGATATCAAAAGCGAAGTAGAAAATAAGGATGGTTGAAAAGTAAGTAACACCACACATTAACAAATACGAAATAATATTTCTCACAAAAAGAAGCTGTACAATGAATAATACTCGTACATTCGTAGCGTGAAGACACAACAAAACGCATAAACACATTCAAAGTACGCAGATAATTCAGCAGATAAGGTGGCAATACTTGAGCGAATAAGATGAAACATAGTTCGGTCAGATTGTTGCGAACTGCCTGATAATATGGCCTTCAATCATATGTCTGTTCATCGTGTGATAGCATACGCATAATGGCTGGACTGACAGCGAATACATTTGACTGGACTACTGTACCAAGGCGTAGAAAAATGACTGTGCTGACTGGGTGAAAGGGGACGCTCCTATATTCCATAAGGAAACCTTGGTTGCAATGTCGGTGAAGAAAGCAACCATGCATGCACTGCCGTACATGCGTGTTCAAATACTGGAATACTGCGCTGGTACTTTTTTATATCACGCTGGCAATACCGCATGAATAGCAACTTAAATGCACTGCTTAGATCTGAAGCACACAGTTTGACCTCTGCCTAAAGCAAAAATATTATGTTTAAAAATATATTAAAATTGCATTATTTGCTTATAATTATCCAGCGTAATTTAGTACTGTGTTAGTAGACTGCATAGTTTCAATATATTTACAAATAATTTTTCATTTCAATTTTCGTAACTGATAGTAAAAGGTACTTCTTAGAGAAATTAAGGAAAATTTGCTTCTCTCGATGTGCCACGGAAGGCAAGGCCTCACGTTTACGTACCCTACACGTTTAATGGGTTACCGCTCAACATGTTCCTCGAACCTTTGATTTATATAGATAACTTGGATTTATGTTTAAAATTACTGTTTATCCTCAAGAAAAGATATGAGAGCACTGTGGTAATTAGATGTATGTAATATCTTTGTACTTAATCTCAAAAAAGCACGTGAAGGCACAATGTTAATAACTTATGTATCATCTTCATGTTTAACCAAAAGATGTGAAAGCACTGTGTTAATAACTGAATTATGTATCATATTATATTTAGCCTCGAAACGCCTGTGACACCACCATGATTTGATCTTCGAGTTATCCATTCATTGCAAGTTCAGTATTTATGGTCTCAGTGCTCGTTTTGTGAACCCTTTGTCCATTAACCGGCCATAGCTCTTCGCTGTTTTAGCGATTGGTGTTGTTTACTGATGTTCATTGTGCCTTTTTGTCACTTCGGCGTTACTGCCCCGTCCAGTACGTCCCACAACTCTCCTATCCTTAACGAGCCTGAACTTTATTGCCTTACAAAGTGGCAATAAATGTTGATATTACTAATTATTGACATTACAACTGTAATAACTCACTACCTGTTCCTTCTTCCTGCTGGCAAGCAATGACCCTTAAATTAATTATCATCGTGATATTTCTGCGTCCTTTCAGAGGAGCAAAAGCGCCCCCTGAAAATGAATGGCTGAAAACAAACTTCCCTGCAGCACCACTAAACTGAATGTGTCTTCCTACAAAGGCAAATTCCTTAGATATGTTGCCGTGCACAATTTTCAAAGTACATTTTCTGTCTGCGCCGGACATTTTGGGTCTTGTCTTGGGATCATTTTATGGCCCTCACAATTTCTCGACTCAATATAACGACAAAACATTGAATTCTTCCCCGACTGCCTTTCGTCTTCCGTGTAGCAAAGAGTGGCAGTCATTACAGTGGCTTCTTCAGCTTATTCACGGTCATCTGCCGTCCTCGTTTCAAATATGTAACAAATGTTTGGCGCTGAACGTGCCTATCGAACACAGAGATCGCTGATAATGGGTAAAGGAATCTTTTGTCGGCCAAAAAGCACTGCTTTTCCCAGATCGTTGACGACTCTCAGTCTCTCACATCCATTCTAATCCCCCCCCCCCCTCCAATTGAACGTCTACGGTGGCAGGATGAACTCGTATTTAAGCGGGGTTGAATATCTTTCCCAGAACTGTTGACTTATATATATATATAGAACATAGCCAGAAACCATCAGCAAATCTATATTTTACGCACACCTATATAATGTTACAGACGTCGCCCATCCTTTAGATTACAGAACACGAATTGTATGTATTCACGTCATATCTTTCTATTTCAGGAGTCAGAAACGCTCGCTGCACTATCTCTGGTGCTTCTGATTGAATTTCCGAGATGATTTGCCTTTAACCATGTTTTCTTACTCCATTGTTCTTTATTAATAGTTTTTCGCTGCTCTGATGACTTAAGTTTCGTGATTTTATATACGCCATTGCAAATTTCCTTTGCCGCTGAACTGCTTCGTATTTGTTTCTATATCACTGCCATTTCACTGTCTCAATGCTTTCATCCAAATATTTTCTTTGCTGGTTTATTGCTGCCATTCGTCTGATATAGCTTGCATCTTGTATTTCTCCTCATCATTACTTCTGTTTTAATTTATCTGTATGTATTTTTCTTGCACTGTGTTTCTATAACCTCTCTTTTCATTCCCTAAGTTGTCAAATTGTGCCAGCGTAGATAGTCTCGCTGGTACTGAGCCCTTCGAGGGAGCAATGATTTAATACTTGTTATTACATAGTTCTTATATATCCGTTAAAGCGGAAGTATTTTCCTTCAGTTTAGATGCGCGCCCGCACAAGTATAAATCCGTGCTCGTAGTACTGTGGTTTTTAAACCCGGTGACAATGCTTGACGCAGTAGTAAGAAGCACTACTCGACTGTATGCTAACAGCTAAGTCTGCAGCGTGTGGCAATATATGCTCTAGCAAAGCCATGAGCGGACAGAAATTTTGCAATAATATTCCACTTCGTACGTGAGGACATAGAGAAGCCTCCGCACGCCCTACGCACCCTCTGCCCCACGCATGCGCATAGCACGTATATATTGAGAATTCGCCGGCAGTTCATTCGCGGCTTTTCTTTTCCTCGCAGACATTGCACGAGACTCGTAGAGAGAGCGCTATCTGGGCCGGGAAGCTGAGGTTCCCTGAGGTAAGCGCATCGCAGGCGCTTTTTGATATAACGCTCGGCTGCGCGCGTCAGGTCGTCTTCTTTCGCCGGTTTCTACCTTCAGTTTTATGGACGCTGTGCTCGTGTTCAGCGCTTTGTCGATCCTCGACTACTGCCTCTGGGAGCGAAGCACAGGGAAAGAGATCTGGACGGCGGCGCATATAGACACGGTGGGCGTATTGGAGCCAGCACACATCCAGTGCGGTGCATTTTCGAGGCACAATAGAAAATTGACAGCGCCCGAGAACGACGATAAATATGACTGCATGCGCGACTGGTTGGGAGATAAATACGCGGAGGCTTGGGAAGCCCAGAAGCAAACAAGTAAATAGGATCACAATGAACAGAGCAGCCGGGGGGTGCTTGGACCTGCGCGAGCGCTTCTGCCAGTGATCAATCGGCACGCATGCGCGGGCATTGAAGTCATACAAAGTTCCAATGCGGCCAGAATTATTGGGGCGTCATTTTTTTATCTCTGACACGTTTTTTTTCTACCCTAGCTATTTCCATTTCGTGTGGCGTGCGCACGTCTCCGAACAGCGTCGGTGGAATGGCCCGAAAGAGAGTTGGAGTGATCGTTCACCGCGATGAACAAGAGAGGCGTGGAGCAACCTTTCTTGGATGGCTTCCTATTGTGCTCCCTCCTCCAAGACTGCCTGACTGAGCAGTGCCCTGCGTCGTGGAACATCACAGAATTGGCCCGTTCACGGCACAAGGCGTGAAGCTTGAAGCGCGTGCCACATTCCTTTGTTACGAGTTCCTTCAATTTGAATGCCTGCAGACGGAATCTGACTTAAGAGGAAGTATATCTTAACAGCGAGCCAAATCAAGTCAGCTTTTAAGTAGAAAGGCCGGGAGATGAAATGAATGTTAGGCGGAGATGGCGGAGATTGGCCGGTTAGATCCCAAGGACAAAAAAAGGGGCACCGCAAAGAGGAAATTTTCCAAGGCCCCTTTTTGACGCGCAGAGGTTTCCATTCGCCGAATCTGAATGCCTGGAATGGTGGCCTCACGTTTGCTCGATGACAAAATGTCGGGATTTTCTAGATACATTGTGTTTAACAATTTAGCGGAATTTACGTAAGTATAAGGCTGGAACCAGCAAACGACTGGTATTATGGTTGCTGGCGAGTTAAAAGACTCGCGATCATACGCCGGCTTGGATACCTTGCGCTTCGGCTTTATTATGAGTGCTGAAGTTGAGAAGTGTCCTACCTACGAAGTTCTTTATTGTGCGTTAGTGGTTCAGTACATGACTTGCTACGTGCGAGCTGAAGCCTGTATCTTATAGCAAGAAAGCAACGAGAATATTGGGCAACTGTAGTATTCCTTGAAAGCGGTCACACATCTCATTCAAATCCTGCAAGTGCCTGAAACTGAGAGCCGGCCTTCAACAAATAACGGGCAGAGTATACGCTGGCAGTGCCAACTGGAAACAAAAAAGCACTGCACCCTTCGTATCCCAGCACGCACCTTCCCGGGCTGGTCATATCATGCCATGAATTTTGACGAGAATGCTCAGGGAGCGACAGCAGAAATGTCCCTGGCGGCCTCTATTATTCAGCATTGTGGTCTAAATTCATGTCATGGTAAGTTCAACAGGGCCAAGTTCGTGACGTCACACAAGGAGTACCTAGGTATTTTATTTTCAAAAGTCACTAGATCGTGATGACTACGCTAGCCAGCGATAGCCAAGAAGCCGGACAATCCTGAATCCTTGGTTTCGAATACGTCCCGCTTAACTTTCCACAATGTCAAGCGCAAGATAATCATAGTCGGCATTTAACACTTGCACTGCGCTGCGGCTAACCGATGGGCCTCCTCACTTATTTATCCTGTACTACCAGAATTATTTACTGAGTCAGACGATAAGAAAGGGACATAAGTTACTGTGAGTTTGTTCTGGTTAGACCTTAAAGTAAAGCATGTCCCACTACTTCTATGTGTGACCAAGTATTCGTAGCATGAATGCCTTAAAAGCTCAAAGAACATGGCATAGGACACGGGTGAAAAACTCATCTTATTTAGCGCAAAAGGACAGCACAAACAGTAAGAAATCAAGTGCAACACACTTGCGGTTTTCTTACTGTTTGTGCTTTTCTTTTGCGCTAAATAGGATGAATTAAGACTTATCACCAACTAGTCCAACAGTTAACGCTTTAACGGGACAAAACGCGAGGTCGGGAGATGAGGTATTGAAAAGATGTAACGTCCATCCTGTCCGGCCTCTACACCGTGCTCTTCTTTGAAACATTATATCTAACCAACTGTCCCATCAGTCCAACTTATATATGACAGGAACCACAGGCGACCCGCACCGCGGTGAATGCGTTAAGAATCATCGTCAACTGATCGTATATGGCCCTCCTGGAAGCAGAAGTAATGTACAGCTTAGGTTGAAGTTGGGTGATTTTGATGGTGATTTCATTTTTAGTGCCCTAAAAAAAAGACAAGCAAACCGCAACATGGTAAACGAGTTTGCTCTGCTCGGGGCGGTGAGAGAGAGAGTCAGTTTCTGCAATCATTTTGCGCCACACTACGAGGGAGCTCTTACCCACTGAAAAACCAGCGGCTACATGTGGCCAACGCAATTTGAACCACACGCCTTTCCATAGGTGCCTTTTTCTATAGAAAACAAGGTAATCATGCACTAAAATATTGTCACGCCTATAGAGCTCCGTAAAGACCGATTCACAATGGTACTGGGCTTTAGATCATGGATGGAGCTCACCAGTATCTCTTAAGTTGAATAAATAAAAGAGCTATATCTTACCGGTGCTCACCTTTGGGGCAGAAATGCGGAGGCTAACGAAGAGGGTTCTGCTTAAACTGAGGTCAGCGCAGAGAGCTATGGAAAGGAAAATGGTTGTTGTAAGGTTAAAAGATAGAAAGCGTGCAGAGTGAGTCAGAGAACCAACTTCAGTTAATGACATTCTAGTTTAAATCAAGAAGAAACAGGCATAGGCAGGATACATAGTACGAAGGGACGATAACCGATAATCCACACGATTGACAGACTGGATTTCGAGTGAAGGCGCAGCAGCCGAAATTTACGCTGGCGATGAGATTACAGCAGTTTGCGAGAATCACATGGATGCAACTGGACTGGGTTGTTCTGCAGTCAGGCTGATTGCGACGATAATTCAAATCTCTTGCTGCAATCATTGCTAAGATGTACTTTAGTAAAACCTTCCATCGCGTGAGTGAGAAAAAAGCAGCAGACAACACTTCCTAAGCGCATCGCAGGACTTAGGCACGTCCATCTTTCTAGTTTTTGAACAAAGATCCCTCCCGTTATGTGCACAAGCTATTTGAAATATAGTCGGCAGCAATGAATTCGTGAAAACCTCTAAACGTTGAGAAAAAAAAAAAAGATTTGAAAAATCGCATGCGCAATCGTAGGCAGCGTGCGGAAAAAGGTTAGTTTGATGCGGTTATCGAGAGTAACTGAGTCGATGGACATACGCCATATACAATACTGCCCTCAAGTAAGTTTTATTAGGCCTCTGCCACTCCTGCATATACTAAAACTACTACAACTGCTAAGTGTAGGGCACAGAGGCAGCGCATTTCGGGCATCGGATAATTACTACAAGATTTGAGCACCTAAAAAAGAAGTAAGCATGACAACAACAGTGGCGAATCAGTGCGCTTTGAAGTTATTCTTCGTAGACTGAAGCATCATACATAAATAAAATGCATCCTGGCAGAGGCGATGAGTTCAGCATTTCTATCCAAGATGAGTGTTTTTACCTGCTATGCAGCCCAGCCCGAAGAGAAAAGATATGACAAAATGTCCTGACTGTTGTGAGATATCGGACGTCCACTATCGCATACAATTCAGCCACGCATGCGTTTTCATGCAGTCACAGCACAGTTCGGCATAGACCAACACCGTGTTTACAAACAAAGGTTGCGCTGGCGACACTGCAGCAAACTGGGGTTCAAAAGTAGGCATAGTGTCCTTATCTATACAGGGAATCGAAAGTTTTCAAAGCAGTTTTCTCGTTTCACGGGGCCTCTATGATGTCGTGTTTCGGGACAGAACAACCATGAAAAACCTAGCACAGACTCTGAGAGCATGAAATGTCACTTCGAAGGCGCAATATTTTTAAAACACCGCGAAACGTATAGTGGTGCGAGTTGGGAGAGTGACCCATAAAAACATATATGGAGTGTTTTCTTTTTTGTTGTTGTTGTTGCAGAATTTAGCACATATAGTGTCTTAAAAAGGCCGTTCTATTTTTCTTTTAGCACGAAGCCAACCGCAATTCATAGAGGTGCCCAACACTGTGTCATTGGCAGAAACGTCCTCCACAATCAGTCAATTCATGTTTTGCACAACTAGTGGTATCATGCTTTATAGCGTGATCTGCATCTTCCAAATGGAACGCGGTTCGAAAATTCCTCAGGTGTTTATTCAACAAATCCTGCTGTTTTAATTTTAGAATTTTTTTCAAATTCCGGCAGATCTGCAATGCCTGGAAACGTTTCCCTCTTGGTGAAAGCTCTTATAAGAAAAACATTCTTAGTGTTTTCGAGCGTAAAGAGGAGCATATATTTTAGTGCCGGCATATTGTAAAGGCTTGATTTGCTGCTTTCGACAGAAATACTGAGTAGCTGCTGAAATGATTAGTGGAGTTAACACCGTGAGAAAAGACATGACTCCTTATCTTTAGCATGAATGTTCAATGCGTCCGCCTACTCAGCGGCAGCGCTACGTGTGGTTGATGAGACTAGATTAGACAGCCAGCAAATATGCACACGGAACCTACGTGCGCGCGATATTGTAAGCCGCGTTATAAATCGTTTAGAGGCGTTCAATGAAGGGTGCTGACTGGCATCTCCAAGTCTGGCAAAGATGAAATGAAGCGTTCCAAGTAGAAATTTCTCGCCATTGTTATGCACTGTATTTCCAGAAGAAAAACGTAAAATCCTTCCTTATGAATATACAACCTACTGAGACTCAGTCCTTAAATTGCATATAAAAAAAAGTGATTTCAAACCTCTTGACAGTATTGCTTACGCGTGAAACTTCTAGATGCATCACGTGTTTAAAATGCCACAATTTCTTCAGCATCTAGTGTTTCTTACGAGTGTGGTTTCTCGAGGCATAAACAAATATTCAAATGCGAACTCCTTGATGCTTTTCTCAGTCTCTCTACCTCTTACGGGTAAGACGTGCTGAGCTATCGATGCTTATTCCGTCTTCAATACGACTCGTTAATACCCACTTAAACTCTCTGTTTGAGACTGACAGCTTGCAAGTTAATGTTGCATTTCATTTAGAGAGGCGGCTGTGGATATGAATACTGTACTAATTTTACCGTTTTGCCAAAACCTCTCTTGAGGTCATTCCCGTGCTAAAAATAGCTTGGTTTTTCACCTATGCATACCCAGTAATGTGATTCATCTCTAACATTGCAGCTGACTATACTGTGTTGAAATTTATTTCGTTTTGCCTTAAGACGACAACTTTTTCACAACACAATCGGCAAATGATTTCTTGCATATAATTCTGAATCTTGCTTGTTTTGTCTTTGTGGTAATAAGTTATCAAAGTCGAAGATCCAAAGAAAATGTTGTATGCGAAATCTTTACATATTAGTGACATATATATTTGAAACAATGAAATTATTTTTGGTTTTAAGCCTTCACTCCATTTCTACCCCCCGTGGTGCCAAATACTAACACAAGGTTTTACTGCGCGCGTGAAACTAAGATTTCTTAAAATTGGCTCTTTGTTATTGCGGTTTCCAGCACAATAAACTCCTCGCACTTATAATAAATGCTTGAAGATCAGCAGATATACTTTCCGAATAACTCATTCACCGGGTTATTTGAAGTGGGAAGATTAGTTGAGAAAATAAATCTAAGAATGCTTACAAATGCACAGTAGTCTCAACTGTCTGCAAAGAATTGGAAAGATTCCCGACAAACCCTATACGAACCATCCCACGCACTTTCCCCACAGTCAGATACTTTGTCTGTAGCTTCGTGCCGTTGCTTGCAGCCATTCTTGATAGTTTGAAAGGAACGAAAGCCGCCGTCATGGGTCTTTTTTTCGCTACCATCGACGGAAACGGTCTGTCGCTCTACGCCGTGTTGTAAAGCAACAAGAAAAAATGGCTCTCGAATTTATTCCAGTATGGGCGACCCTCGATTCTACACCAGCACCAATAAGTTCAACGACGAGAGAAAAGAAAGAACTTTCCCTGATTCTAAGGCGACCAAAAATGAAAATTGTAGACATCAGCAACATAACACACACGGCAAGTATTTGCCAGGAATCTGCCCCTGCTTACCCGTAATCGTCGTCGCTGGTCTCCTTGTCACGGTTCTCCTCATACAGTGCACACAATTCTACTCCATCAAGTAGACTTTAAATGCCTCACCTTCTGGGAGAACGTACGACAAAGTTTTACGGGATGTCAACCCAAGCTGCAGCAAACCAGCTCACTACTACTAAAGAATCGGGCTTGATGTTGGGGATAAGTCGTGCGTTTCTGGAGTCATTCTACAAGCGGCTTGCTGATGCAGGCATCTAGGCGTTATGTCTGGATTGTCATGCAGCTAGATGTGAACGCGACGACTTTACCAGATTTCACAAGCGTAGCTTTCACTCCGTCGGTCAGGAACCGAGGATAACTGTGCCAAGGGCTATAATTAGTGCGAACTGATATGATATCACAGTTAACGTTGAAGCGGGGCTGTAACCATCGCGAACGTGTCTTGCTTACTTTTACGCGCTGTTCATATCCAGCGCCCAGGTCGCCAGGTCACGTAAAAGCATCGTCGTCGGATACATGGTATGTGTGGTAATGGCTACAGTCCCGAGATCTAAAGCCGTTTCTTTATTATTTTTGCGTGGGAAGGGGGGTCCCTTGCGTGCTGTTTTCCCGCTTTCGATACGTGATTGTCGTTCGTTATGAATTATGTATATATATATATATATATAGCATAAGTAAATAGACGTACTTGGTTGTTAGAGATTATACACAAGTGAAAAAAAACTTCATACTGATTCCAGTTTTATTTGGAGTCGACGTTGAGCCCTGTCGTTCTCAAGACACTTGAGAAAGGCAGGGCTCCTGCCGGAACGTCGACTTCACATAAAACTGGAATCAGTATGAAGCTTCTTTTCACTTATATATATATATATATATATATATATATATATATATATATATATATATATATATATATATATAAATATATATATATTTTTTTTTTTTTTTTTTTTTTTTCTTGATCACAACATTGATATGCATTACCTTTTACGCCAGCCCGCTGCTTGATGGCGAAGCTTTAGGACCATCTCCGAGCATACTTAGACGTTACTGGCTTGTCTTGTAATGGGGCTAGTACTGTTGTTACCCTAAATGTAGTCTGTTTCAAAGCATTTATATTTAATCGAACAGTGGGTCTCTGGTCACTGAGAATATTAAAAGCAGATGCACAATTTCATTAGCCGCCTTTTTTAGGAATTACATTTTACTTCTTGATGCTTTTAAACATTTTTTTTTAAGTTTATCGCCGAACCGAGGATGATGTGCGTAACAGCAATAACACTGAGACCGTGCTCGTTCCATGGTTGTTCCCCGACAATGTGGTTTGGGTTGCCTCCGCTAGAGTGCACTTGACGTCTGGCTTGCGCCGCCTGACCTTCGGTGATGCTGTCCAGAAATGCCTCCTCGTGGACGGGCTCGGAAAGAGATTGAAGCGAACAGGGTGCTCATGGTGCAACAGGGGTAATGTTTCGCTAATCTGGAAATATGCGCTTTCATCACCGAAGCAATACCTCGAAAGGTTTTAACCCAATCAGTTATTTTCGCCCATACACCGGAGACCCTGCCAGTGGTAGCAACAACGGTTGGGCGCCAACCATCACTTCTTTCAGTACTTTGGCGAAGTTACTGTCTGCTGCGACTGCACTGCTGGTTCATCATTACATGGACTTAGAATCATACCGATAATCGTTCGGGTACTTTCACGTAACCGTCGCGAGAGATTGGCCCATTCATTAAGCAGTCCGCTCAATGTATATAATAAAATATTATATAGTCATTGCACATTCCCAGATATATAAAGGATGTGTTCTAACAGGCTTTCATTAGTGTTTATGCGAGGTTCCTCATACCGTTTAAGCGACCGCTTGGCGCTAGTGTTCCTACACCTCTAGGTTCGCACTTACCTTACGTTCGGCTTCGACCCACTCCATCTATGAACGTTTAGAGAGATGCGACACCAACTTCTACGTTTGAGTCAGTTACAAATTACAAGCCTTGACCGCTAATTCACTCAACGCGCCCCCTTCGCGCAGGTTGCACAACGTTATTCACCCATGAGACTGCAGCGAGATGACGAACCCTTGGCAACACCGTAACGTGCAGAGGAGCATGGGCACTCTTCGGGAATTACGTTTCACAATCCGACGGCAACGTCCTAACTGCTTCGCCATAGCGACCAGAAGGAGCAACTTTGACCCGGCTGCTAATCGGTGTTGCTGTGCAACCAGCCAGAGCTTAGGTAGGGACACAAGCGTCTTTCTTTGAAGGGTGTACATCTGGTCGCTGAAAGCAGTGTGGGGAGCTAAAGCCAAATAAAGATTGAGGGTGTACATCTGGGTATAGTTAGCTGAAGAGATTCAATAGCAGTCTTACACTTGGTGAACACATGAACACGTGAATATAAGCGTGTGTGGTTGTGTGATAATGCAAAACAAAGCTATTCTTGCGGGAAGAAGCAATATATTTACAGTATATTCACAACACAGCTGCAACTGGCATAGCAGCGAGCAGCACCATGAAGACAGCCCCACTTCGTCGTCATCTGCTTTTCCCTATTGCGAGGCAAGAGAGGAAAACACTTCACCTTCATCTTCTCGTAACATGACCCCAGGCGGTGTAAGCGTCGTCCTGGCGTTAAACTGGCAAAGGCATGAGTTCGTATGGCTTAAGGCGGGAAGCTTGTACAGAGTCAGTAGCGGGGCAAGAGGAGGAGAACGCGGGCTCAAAAGGGGCAAGTTCATTCATCTCATCGTTGATTGTTGCACCACACGATAAGGGTCACTGTAGGGGGACAAACGTTTCTGCGAGAGGTCAACGCGGCATGCAGGAGACCATAGAAGTACCAGGGGGACAGGATCATAAAATAGATGGCGATGGCGCCTATCGTAGGCAAAGTTCTGGGAAGTCTGAGAGGTGAGGCGCCGACTACGGTCTACTTCGCGCGCTTAAGTGGCTTGAGCAATGACGTCACGTGCGTAGGTGTTTATGGGGCGGCCAGCACGCCAGACCAGCGTGCCCAACGTTAGGGCTGAGTTCCTGCCACAGAAGAGGAAGAAGGGTGAAAAATTTGGGTCGTTTCGTGCTTCGAAGAATTGTAAGCGACGGTCATATATGGCAACGTGATGTCCGAGGCTTGGTGATCAGGTGAAACATACAAGGATAACGTGTTCGTTAGTGCCCGCTTGAAGCTCTCGGTAATGCCGTTGGTTTGAGGATGGTACGCGGTCTCGAACTTATGCTTCGTAGAACATGAATGCAGGATGTCTTCAATAACTCGGGACAAAAAGCTGAGATCGCAATCTGCGATTAATTGGCGAGGAGCGGCGTGATGAAACATGACGCTGGGTAAACGAAAATCAGCAACATCCGTAGCGCAGCTCGAGGGTAAAGCATGTGGGATAACGAGTCGCATAATCGGTTGCCATTCCAATTCATTTGTGACCTGTCCGTGACGCCAGCAACGGGCCAAGAATGTCGAGCCCAACACGATAAAACAGTTCCAGGGGCACGTCAATAGAATGAAAAAGACCAGCTAGTGGCCTCGATGGTTTGTTCGTACGCTGCACACGTCGCAAGCTGCGATGTAGCGCCTGATGCTGCGATATAGTCCAGGCCAAAAAAACGACGCCGTACCCTGTCGTAAGTGCGAAACACACCAAGGTGGTAAGCTGTAGACAGGTCGTGGAGTTCTTCAATAAAAGAGTAGCGGAGCTGATTCGGAATCACCAGCAGAAGGGGAAAGCCGTTATTATGAAAGTTACGGTGGTGAGGACACGATCCTGTATAGCAAAAAGCTGCACAGAAGAATCCGATCTTCCAGATGTCAGGGCTTCAATGATGGGTCATAAAGATGGGTCGTTGCGCTGTTCATTTCTTATGCTGACGAGATTGCAGAGGGCTAAGATGCAGGGGATGGCCTCTGTGTCACTCATATCAGGGGGCTCTGCAGTATATCGAGAGAGATGGCATCTTGATGAAAGCGTCTCCACTTATACATTACGTTGAAGCAGTATTCTTGAAGGCGCAGCGGCCAAGACGGCCGGAAGAAGGTCTCAGTGATAACAACAACAAAAAAAAAGCGCGTGATGGTCAATTACAACTGAGAAAGAACGGCCGAATAAGTAAGGTCGGAATTTAGCACAATAATCGGATAATTGTGTTTGGCGTTGGAGCGAAAGGGGTTACAGTATGCGATGACGTGGTCTTCGCCGTGGTGGTATTGGGCTAGCACTGCACCGATCTCATATCCGCAGGCGCCGGTTCGGACTTCAGTGGAAGCTGAGGGATCAAAATGAGCCAAGACGAGGCAGACGTCAGTGCGCTTTTAAGCGTTAAAAACGCACTTTGCTGGGCAGTGCCCCACGTAAAAGCGGATTCGGTCTTAAGTAGGTCGGTGAAAGGACGAGCGATACGGGCAGAATCTTTGATAAAGTGGCCAAAGTAAGAGCGGAGGCTAGCAAAGCTGCGCATATCCTTCCAACACTGGGGACGCGGAAAGTGTTTTGGGCGGCTTGAATTTTAGCTGGATCCGGTCGTACTCCGGAGACGTCAGCCATGAGTCCAAGAATGGTGAGTTGGCGGAGACCAAACTGGCATTTCTATGAATTGAGCTGGAGGCCGGCTGTACGCGACAGAGTGAGATTACTGGTGAGGCGTTCAATGTTGGAAGAAAAGGTCGGCGAGAAAACGACGACGACGTCGTCGAGGTAGCACAGAGAGGTTGTCCACTTAAATGCACGAAGAAGGGAGTTCATCATTCGTTCAAAGGTTGCCGGGGCATTCTAGAGACCGGACGGCATGACATTAAACTGGTACAAGCTGTCATGTGTGACAAAGGCTGTTTTCTCACGGTCCTGTTCTTCCACGGCGATCTGCTAATATCCGGGCCCTAAATCGATGGGAGAAAAATCTTAGCTCCGTTGAGGCAATCTAGGGTATCATCTATTCTGGAAAGTAGGTACACGCCTTTTTAGTGATGCTGTTGAGATGGCGATATTCGACGCAAAAGCGCCAGCTGCCGTCTTTCCTTTTAACGAGAACGATTGGGATGCCGACGGGCTCGTCGAGGGTTCGATGATATCTTGAGCGAGCACTTTGTCATGCTCCTTTTGGACTACCTGGCGTTCAGCGCCGGATACGAGAAAAGAAGGCGATGAATAGAAGTGGCGTTGCAGGTCTGTATGCGATGCTGCACAAGAGCGGTTCGAGTCAAAGGACGCTGAGAAAAATGTATCTGTAAGATGCCAGTAGACGGCCAAGTGCGTGAGCTTGTGGAGGAGAACGAACCGTAGCGATCATCTTGGCATAATCTTGAAGGTTGGAAACTTTAAACAGAGAGCAGGCAGAAGAGGCCGGTGTCAGGTGGTCACAACAGAGAGATTCCATTCCGCTATAGGACACTGAGTGGCGAGTAAGATGCCTTAAGCGCAAGTTGGGAGCCGGGGGGCTGGACTTGAGACTCAAAGTTCAGAACAGGGAGGTATGTTTGGTTCGTGGACATATTGACGGAGATATGCGCAAGGGCAATATTTCGTATGAGGGGTGCATTAAGGGTTAGGGTATCGATATAGTGTCCATCGCGAATAAGGGGTACAGATGAGAATGTGATGTTAGTTGCGGCATCAGGTGGCAGGCGGTCAAAGTCGACACTACAAAAGCGGTGCACAATAGGAGAGGGTGGGTCGAAAGGAGAGGGCAGGTTAAGTTCAAGGACGCTTGTAACACAGTCTATGATGGCTGCATGGTCAGATAAAAAGTTGAGCCCAAGGATGACGTCGTGCGGGCAATGCTGCAGAACTGTGAACAAGACGTTAGTATGGCGGCCAGATATAGTTACGCAGCAGAGCACAAGCTAACAACCTTTGACGTTGCGCCATCTGTGACACACACAACCTGCGTAGGGTGAGGAGTCAGCCCTTTTCACAAGCGGCAGCAGAGTTCAGGGCTCTTTTCAGGAGCTTGCGCACCGATATCAATCAGGGCTTGCGCGGCTACTCCATCGACGAGTATGGTGACCAAATCTCGGCGCGCACGAAGAGACAGACGAATATCTGAGATCGTTGTCTCTACTGCAGCGTCACCTCTAGACGCTGAAGCACCGAGTTTTCCGTTGAGGAGCGGCCATAGGGATTTGGAGATGAAAAGCGACGGCGTTGGGGCGAACAGGACTGACGGCGGTGTGCGGAGGGCGATCGGGTGATGCGGGAATTCTCGGTATCAATGACGGTGCTTGCAGGGTCATGACGAGGCGAAAAGGGACAGGATCGGGCATCGTAGGTAGAACAGGGTGGAAGGCGGCACTTTTCTGGCTGGAACGATCGGTTTCGGCAGTAACGGGCGACATGGCCGACGCAGGAGCAAACAAAACAAATAGGCCTGTTATCCAATGTGCGCCAGTCGCCTGGATTACGTCGACGCGTGGCGACATAAGTAGGTCAGCCAGTATAAACTGTGCGAACGTCGGTGTCGAAAGCAAGTCGGCTAGGATAAACTGCGTGAACGTCGGTGACAGTAGGCGGGCTTATGGCACCAACGGAGTTGAGACCCAAATTGGCGAGCTCTTTGCAGACAACGGCCTGAATTAGGGGAGCGTCCGGCTGGCGGCCGTCGGCAAAATGCGGGCGGCAAGGTAGCGGGAGACGGCCTCGATTTCGCAGAGGGCGATACAGGTAATATTTTCGGTGGATGTCGGCTGGTGGTGGGGCGAGAAATCTCGAGGCCAAAATTTCAGAGCAGTATTAGGAAAGCAGGCAATTAACGGTGCGATGCAACGGCTTTTCGCGTCTTGAGACTTTTGTGATGGTATCAACCGTGCCGCAGTCTTTGTACAAAAGCATCGCCTGCGATGCTCTTCAGAACGTGACCAACTTTTTCGGATTCCAACTCTTTGTCATCCATAATCATAATCATCATCATAAGACAGCTTATACCTACTGCAGGGCGAAGGCCTCTCCCATATTTCTCCAATTAACCCGGTTCTGTGCTAGCTGCATCCACGTGACCCTGCGAACTTCTTAACCTCATCCACCCATATTAGTTTCTGCCGCCGTCTGCGGCGCTTTCTTTCCCTCGGAACCTAATTTGTTACCCTAAGTGACCATCGGCTATCCTCTCCTCGTACTACATTCCCTGCCCATGCCCATTGCTTCTTGATTTTCACTAGAATGTCATCAACTTGAGTTATTTCTCTGACCCACTCTGTATGCCTCCAATCTCTTAACGCTACACCTACCATTTTTCGTTCCATAGGCTTCTGCGGTGTCCTCAACTTAAGTAGAACCATTTTCGTTAGCAACTACGATCCCGCCCCTTAGGTGAGTACAGGTAAGATGAACCTGTTGGATTCTCTCCTTTTGAGCGATACCGGTAAACTGCTAGACATAATCTGCGAGTACTTGCCAAATGCGCTCCATCCCACTCTTATTCTTCTAGTTATTTCCCTTTCATGGTCTGGATCGGCGGTTACTACCTGCCCTAAGCAGACATATTCGTCTACCACTTCCAGTGCTCCGCTACCTATTGTGTACTGCTTTTCTTTCCAAAGGCTGTTGAACATTACCTTTGTCTTCTGTATAATGATTTTCTAGCCTACCTTTCTGCTATTCCTGTCTAGGTTATCAATCATTATTTGCAGTTCATCCCATGAGTTACTTAGAAAGGCAATGTAATAAGCGAATCGCTGATCACTGAGGTATTCTCCATCAACCCTTATACGTAATTGTTCCCTTTCCAAGTCTCTGAATACTTCTAAGGAAGCTGTGTAAAGCAATGAGGAGATCGTATCACCTTGCCTAATACCTTTCTGTATTGGACTTTTGTCGCTTTCCTTATGCAGAAGTATGGTTCCTGTGCAGCCACTATAGATATCTTCTAGTACTTTCACATACGGCTTGTCAACTCCATGATTGCGCAATGTCTGCATGACTGCCGAGGTTTTTATTGAGTCAAATGCTTTTTCGTAATCAACGAATGCTATGCATACGGGCTGGTTATATTCCGAGCATTTCTTTATCACCTGGTTGATTGTATGGATATGATCGATAGTGAAGCACCCGTTCCGAAAACCTGCTTGATCTTTTGCTTGATTGAAGTATAAGATTGTCCTGATTCTGTTAGCGATTACCTGAGTAAACACCTTATGCGTAACAGACAGTAAGCTGATTGGGCTGTAGTTTTTGAAGTAGCGTCCCCTTTCTTTTGAATTAAGATAATGTTAGCGTTCTGCCGTGATTCCAGTATCATCGATGTCATCAGGCATTGCGTATGCAGGGTGGCCAGTTTTCATAGCACGATATCCCCCCTTCCCCCCCCCCCCCCGTCCTTCAAAAAATCTATAATTACCTGATTCTCCTCACTCATCCACGTTTGTAACCCACTTAGTGGCTAAGGGCGAGCATGTCCTGAATGTAGGCCAGGTATGATTCGGTTGATGTCACGGCACGAGACGAACGGGTTCTCTCTGCAGTAAGCTCTCGAACAAGGGGTTTTCCAAAGAGTTCGTAGAGCTTCCCTTTGGAAGTATCCAAACTTGTCAACTGCTCTTCATGAAAATTGTACCAGGCTAGCGCCATGCTTTCGAGGTAAAAAAACAACATTGGCTAGCATGAGTCTGGGTCCCCAGCGATTATATGTGCTGACTGCTGACACGTTCGTACTTGCGTATCCATTCTTCCA
Source organism: Amblyomma maculatum (assembly GCF_055883805.1). Taxonomy (NCBI): domain Eukaryota; kingdom Metazoa; phylum Arthropoda; class Arachnida; order Ixodida; family Ixodidae; genus Amblyomma; species Amblyomma maculatum. The sequence goes on along the minus strand of NC_139348.1, from coordinate 3,602,048 downwards.
TGTCCGCAGTGTCCGTAACAGTAAATCAGCCAAGATCGCGCGGGTGGGTGAGGATGACCAATGGCAAGGGCCCCGTTGGTGCGGGGATGGTATCGTGAGGCATCATCACGTACGAAATCAGGCGGCCGCTGCGGAGTTCCGTTGTGCGGAGGCTGACGCCGGGATCAACGACCGCACCTCCAACAAGATGTTACGTGAATACTCAATGTATTTACAGTATATTTGCAACACATGCTCAACTGGCATGCAGCGAGCAGCACCACGAAAAGAGTCCCTCTTCGTCGTCATCTGCCTTTCCCCTTCGTCGAGACAAGGGAGGAAAATACTTAGTTTTCATCTTTTCATAACACTATCAATCGTGCGTACGTATCTCGTCATGCGCAATGCTTTCCAGCCACGTTCTGCACTCCGCTCTTTCAAAACGTTAGTTATGTTAGGACAGTGCTTTCAAACGACGTGTTATCAAAGCGCGTCGACCAATTCGTGTTGCTGGTCGAGCTGGAAACGGAAGAGGACTTCAGTAGTGATTATTTCAACACCCAGCTTAAATGTTTTGAATATCGTATCACATTGCACTGATAACGTATGTTGCCTATATCAAAATGCAAACAAAGAATAAAATGAATTCGCGCTAAAACGACAGCGTTGATATGTATTGAAAGCTGCGGGTGCTGCCCGCCTTCCCAGCGTTACTGCTAAATCTGACCCGACACTCAGCGGCGGAGCCGTCGCTTTCTCTGTAATGAGTATCCCCTTTGTCGCAATCGTTCAAGTTCTGTGGACAGCACTTTCATTTGGGTAGTATTCTGCGCGAAAGCCTTGGGCTACGACTGCCTACAATGGCACTTCGAAGATAGTCCCTTGTGGAGCGGTGCCGCCATCGTGTTTGTAACATTGAAATGTGGTACTTGGTCGTACCCTGATGACTTAAAAGCCACGAGAGAATCAGAGGCATTATCTGTCTTTCACCGTGTATTTGAATATAAACTACACGCTCTGAGCTACCTCAAATGGCATATTTCCCGACAAAAAGGTGATCCTGCTCTTCCTGTTCTCTTTCTTTTTTTTGCATTGACTCAGCTGTGTTTCTACCGGCCAACGACTGCTCGATGAAATTAAGCGTGTTAGAAACAGCTGCACCTCTCATTAATGCATTCATAATTCTTGAGTAGTGAATAGCACGAAACAAATACGCTGAATCCATATGTCCAGTTTCAAAGGAAGCGCATCACTTAAGCGAGTAAATGAAGGGAGATCTTCTTAGCGCAAAGAGGGAAGGGGGTTAATTCATTAGCGAAGAGCCAGAATTTTTTTGCTCACGCTGCTTTCCCCTCTTCGGGAGTGATACGGTAGCTCCATGCCGTGACAGTAAGGCCCGCCCATTGCAGGCAGAGACGACTGCGTGGTGCAACCAAGGGCACTTAATCTTGGAGCCACTAATCCAGTTTCTCTGACATTTTCCGGCTGATTATTACCCTAGCTCGACTGCGCCAACACAGTGGAGAGATAATTTCATCGGACCTGCGGTAGTACTCGTGCTGCTGCCCTGGTGACGTCTTTTCGCGGCGGTGCGCGGAATCAGGAGAAGACGAGCCTTTCCATTCGCGCAGCTCCTCCGGGAAGAGCCAGGAGCCAAAGAGGGGCACAGTGTCCCCAGAGGCAGAGCCCTGGGGAGCGCGCTCCCTCCATTAAAGGGAGGAAAGCGCAAAGCGGCACTCTCGCTGGCCGGCAGTAATAATTGCGACCGAGGTGGTTGCCGAGAGCACAGCCGCCCGCGCGGCTTCGCTTAGGCAGCGATAAAGCATAGCGGCGCGATGGGAACATGTAGCTCCCGTCGTTCCCCGCTGGGCTCGATCAAGGAAGGGTCATATACGCGCAGGCCGCAGTGTGGAGAGGCGGGCGGGCGTGCACTCGAATGTGCGCCGGGAGCAGCGGAGTGTCGGCCGCAGCGACGCCCAAGAGATTTGCGACGAGAAGCGGATGAGGAAGAAGCCAGCTGCTCAGGCGGCCGCGCTTCCGCCGGAACGGAACTCCGCTGTGGCCACGGCGATAGGGTAATCCTTCTGGGCACGTTGTCCCCAGCTGCGGCCGACGACTATGCGCGCACTTCAGACAACACCGCGCGCAGTTATTAAGGAGTTGTCCTTCTGTATATTCGTCCGTAATAAGGAAAACCTAGCCGCTTAGCTTTTCGAAGACGACGTCGCATAACGAGCCTAGTCGTCTAGGCGTTGCGACTCGAATAAGAAGCGGAATTCAATATAATGATTGGAGAGATATTGAAGCAGCGTAATCAGTACGAAGAAGAAATCAGACCGCTGCCGGAAAAGAGCAGCCAGAGAAAGTGGATGATGAGGATTTTTGTACAAAATTGTGTTTGGATCTTTAGAGCACAGAGATGCACTAAATGGCTTCAAAATTAAAGGGACTCAAAGAAAGAACGAAATCAATTCTTAGACACCAAGCCGTAAGTAATAGTACAGAATTTGAAGAGGTTAGAAACTGATCGCCTGCTCCATCTATAGGCCAGAGGAACAGCGGACTGACGCCCTAGCAGACCGATAGGTTGATCCAAAAAGTTAGCGGCCGAGCATGGTCTTTGATGAATTAGAGTAGCTGTGTGGAAGAGCAACCTATTTCTTAATCTGAAAAATGCCTCGAAACAGGCTTTCTGCAATAATTCAAAAAAGACGCATATCCGCAATGAAATGACGGCCTTTCGCACGGCTTGAGCTGCATAAGAAATTCTCAAGCTATCATATTCAGGCCACCGCCGAAGAGCTGCGGCTTTACGACAAATAGCCGTTCAGAATATGAAAGTATACATTAATGGCCAGTGCGCACTGCAAGAGAAAACAAAACTTAGAATCCAAAAACCCTTCTGATCCTCACACAATCCATCTTCCAGGTATGCTTATTTTTTGCGCCTCCATCACTGGCGGAGGGCGCAAATGCCTCATATCATCAGCGTCCGCTGCGACAGCCAATCTCAAGTTGAAGGAAGCAAGCAAAAATTCGAAGGAAGCATGAAATACTCTGTTTCAAGAAAGAGCCAGTGTACGCGGAGAGTGCTAAAGGGTGTACGAAGGAGGACCCTTTGGCCTTCGGAGAAAAAATAAAAAGGCCCTGAAAGTTTTAGGAGTTTGTCGTGCGGCTTCAGTTCCAGGGCAGTCCAGGCCAGCGAGGCTCGACTGATCGTCCTTCAAAAGCGCGGCGGAAAGCTGCCTGCTTTTTGTTTATTTAGTTAAAACCATTTTTGTGCGTGTGTTACAGATATTTCTCTGTAGAGCGCCTCCTCCTGTCTGTTTCTTTCTCATCTTCAATGGCTAGTTTCTTGCGACATGAAAAGTGGACGATACAATTTTTGTAGATGATCCTACCGATGTTTCTTCCTTCACTGCGTACTTCTAGCTTCACTTTGTACGCCATATTCCTTTCAATTTAAGCTCGGCTTGCCAGGTTACGTCTAGACAACCGCCGGATGCAGTAGGTATTCATTTTAATCACAATATTGGGTATATCAGCGAATGAATTTCAAAATGCCTGGAAGCAAAAAATTTAAAACTGTAAAGAATAGAAGTATTTTTAGGATTAAACGTTGAGCCACAATGGACGTAAGTTACGACAAAAACTCTTCTTTTATTTAAATTGAATAAAACTCACAAATTATTTCATTTCAGCACCATCCAATGGTCATTGCCAATGCGGAGTTCGAAGCATTTTTGGAAAGCGAGATGGAAACACCGAACTAGACACGTACGAACATCGTCCAGTGATGATATTTTGCCAGCGCCAAATTTGAACAGTCTGCGGTCTTATTCGCTTTATTCTGCTCACTCTTCCTCAAAAATTCCGGCTACACAGTTGGTAATGACTACAACTGAAATAATGAGCAACAAGCTCCGAAGCAAAAGACTGCTTAAGACGAGGCACAAAAGAGCAGACAGTTCCGATTGCGTGCCGTATTCCCTGAAACGCGAACAACTGATGGTTGCCGGTAGCAGTAGTCAGTGAAGAGAAATAAGAACGTAGCAAGGAATTCCAGGTGTCCCACCATGGCTGCCATCTCAAGTGGTTGCTTTCGTACAGTGCACTGACGCTGCGATCGAGTGCTCGATTCGGGGCGCAACTTTAGTCGCTGCCGTTTCTGTACAGCGGGGAACAATGTGCAAAACCGTGGTGCTCAAACTACCAGCTAGCGCAGTAAATCCTGCAGCAGACATACAAAATACATAATTTCACCAGAAAACAGCGCTCAAAGTAAAACGCCTGTCAGATACATGCGGCGAGTAAAATGCGTGGTGAAAAAACCAACCCGACAAAAAATAAATGAAATAAAAAAGTTTACTTCACTTGATGCTCCTGATTTTCACATCCACGTTTCAGGTTATCTGTTTATAGATGGGCGCGCGAGAAGGAACTTCTGAATGCAAGCTAACAAAGGGGCGATGGGTATACGTACATTGCGGACATATGTAAACGGAGCGCGATTTTTCGTTATAATTAAAATCACGCATTCTGCAATAGAGACAAGAAAACAATATTAGTCCAAGCAAAAATCATTGTAGTCTACTACCAGTTCGCACATACCACGACTGCCAGTTTCGATTATTAGGCGCGTGAAAATGTTTAGAAGGAAATTGCGTGCTCCATTTACTTTTGTCCGCACAGGTACATGCATGCGCAAAAGTATCGCGCATACCGCGACGATCGAAGTAGAGTGCTCCTCCGAAGAGTATATGTTAAGTGCACCCAGCGCTAGGTCACTTCGCAGTGACACGGCCTGCAACGGTTCCTTTAAGAACTTTCAGATGAAAGAAGAAAACAAAAACTGCCGCGGACACCAGGCTGCTGGCAAGAAAGTCAAAGGTGTTGAAGTCTGCGATGCACAAACAGTCTCCAATGATTTCAATGAACATTTTAAGTCAGTGTTTAATGGTGCCAACATTATATTTCCAAAATTTGAAGCCTCACTCCCGCCTCTGGATGACGTTGTAATTAGTGAACATGGCATTTTAAACATGTTGCTTAACCTTGATATAATGAACTCATCTGGACCACCGAACATACCTAATGCATTTTTGAAAAGGTATGCACAATGGACATCTAAGTATTTATTTGTTCTTTTTACAAGGTCCTTAAATGCGGGCCAAAGTCCTAGAGACTGGGGGACTGCTGGAGTGAAACCGCTTCATAAAAGTGCAGACAAGCGATTAATCACGAACTACCGCCCTATTTCACTCCAATCGACTGCTTATAAGCTACTTGAACACACAATTCACAATCACATAACAAACTATCTCGAAGCTATAAATTTTTTTACTAAGTATCACCATGGGGGGATTCAGGAGGGGTTACTCAACTTATACACAGTTAGCAGAAACTACACATGATTGCGCCTCGTCAGTTAACAATGGAATGCAGATTGATGCCGTATTTATGGACTTCTCGAAAGCTTTTGATAAGGTTACTCACGAAATGCTAATTTATAAATTGGACACAATACTTCATAACGAATAATTAGTCAAATGGATTTCCGCCTACATAGAGAACAATCCGTAGGTTTTAACGATCATTCTTCTTACAGGCTTACAGTTCCCTCTGGCGTCCCTCAGGGCTCTGTTCTAAAGCCTCGGTTGTTTTTAATATATATTGGTTTTTAATATATATTAATGATATTGTTGTTAGCATTCCTGTGAAAATTACACTTTAGGCTGATGATTGTGTTATTTATACAGAAGTAAGAAGTGTCTCCGATCAACTACTACTAATAGTTTTTTGCAAACCGTTTTCGCGTGGTGTGAAGCATGGCAAATGTCCGTTAATTTTGAAAAAGCTGTGCTAATGAAAATCATTTACAAAAAGGAAGTCTTACCCTGCGATTATTGTATTAATGGCATGACACTGACAGAAGAGGCAGAATATAAATATCTAGGGCTCTGGGTCACTAACAATCTTAGAGGAAATAAACATATTGACTTCATAACGTGTAACGCTTTTCGTAAAGTCTTTTCCTTGAGACGAGCATTGCCGTTGTTTACCCCATCTGTACGTTACTTGCTTGCAAATGTGTTGTTCGGCCTACATATATTATGGGACCCGTTCACGCAAACTAACATGAATAAATAGACAAGGTTCAAAAGAGGGCGGCACGATACATATATAACAATTACCGAAGTACATCAGTAACACATTTTTTAAATCAAGCCGTCCTCCTGACAATAACTGAGCGAAATAGTTGTGCAAGACTTAAATTTAAGTACCAATTACTTAAAAGACACTACATTACTTAAGAGACACTACAAAACGTAACTCACCGATTTACTTGTTTTATCATCCGGGTATACAACCCGACAACGACACCAGCTAACTTTAACTCCTTTTCGCGTTCAAAATAACTGCTTTAAATTCTCATTCCTTCCAGGAACTATTTCCGAGTGGAATAACCTAACTCACAATGAAGTGCTGCAGCCGTCGCTGACGTTGTTCTAGCAACATATCACCTAGTTTCTTTTTTATTGAATTTGTTATTTCAGTGCTGTGTTGTATACGTTTAATTGTTGTGTTCCTAATGATGCAAAAAAGTTTCAACTTGCACTGTTATTTTTGTTTATTTTTACCTGTTTTGTTAAATTGCTTAGTTTGTATCACCACTCTGCTGAAATCGCAACACCAGGATTGCAGTATCAAAAAATAAATAAACAGAAGCTACAGAAATTCAGCAATTTAGCGCCATTAGCGAGCACGCAATATTGCTTAAAGATTTTGACAGCTCGAACGACAGCTGTCAACCATTCCCCTGAATATGATGGAATAAAAACAAAAGGCTCCACCGCCGCAGGCGTGCGATTAAGGAGTTAGTTCGAGTTTTAAACAATTTAGCCCTAGGTCCTCAGTTCCGGTAACATAGAGTGCATCACGAAACAAAGTTTCGTTTGGTGCCACCCACGTCTCCTTACGACCATTGGCTCGCCTGCCACGGTCCCCCGAAGGTAGCATCCCATCACGGTTTTGAGGAACAAAGGTCGTCTGTTCGAATCGCGCATTTGGTAGGATTCAGCTCGGAAAACAATTCTGTGCGCCGCATGTTGCCAGCTCGTTTGACACGCTTAGAATCCTGTATCTTAAACAAGTAGACGACAATTCTGCCACCAATGGTGATTGTACATGGATACACGCACGCCCATTCTGAGGTGGAGTGTATAAGACCTGTCAATAGTATAGTAGGTATTGCAGCGGTGGTGGAGGGGGCTATGAGGTTGAATTCAGAACGCTCATATTCTACTGCACTGATAAAGCGTCAAAGCATGTAGCGAAGCTTAAATGTGCGTTAAAGAGTTGTTCTCAATCAGCTCTGATATTTTCACTTTTTTTTTTCGCATCACGCACACCAACGCACCACACTCACTTAGTATCCCGGACAGCACCCATTAGTCAATTGTTTTGTGTAGCTTATAAATAGGTCATCTCGCTTCATTCTTGCAAACTATTTGCTCATGCATACTTTGAGCTCTACAACTGACATAAAAACTTGTATATGAAGGGCGTCGTTCGGAATATTTGCCTGTTTCGCATCGCTACTACATCGGGGTAGCTCACCCAACTGCAGTACTGAAGCATTTTTCCTAAAATAGGGCCACTGAAATTTTACCACCCGATTGTGGACCAAAAAAAAAAGTTGTTAGCTACCAACAGCCGAGGGAGGGGGCTCGGGGGACCCCCTAATATGTCCCCTGGGAAGTGGACACTCTGTAAGAAGTATGTGATGCCACGTAGGGCGTTATGATCATTTCAAGCTGGGCTGCGTACAGCATCAAATTTTAGAGTGCTCTCCGCAAAGGGCGAGCAGTCGTTCCGACCTAATATGCAACCCTCGGCCTCCAAGCTCACTCGCTGCACCAAAAGATGCCTGCCAAATATCTGACCGTCGGAGACAGGAATTCTTAACAAGGGCAAAGACCCTATAAACTCATTCACCAAGTTATGCCACTCCGCTTGTGTTCAAGATAAAGACCTTCCACGCGTCTCACATAATACATCGGCTATTGCAGCGTAGCGTTAACCCATTTGCGCTGCTCTCTCCCGACATGACTTTTGAAATAACCGCTTCCAGACTACAATAGCCTATATATGGCCGGGCATAAGATCAGACAGGTTCTCATCTTGTAATGAAAGGGGATCGCTAGATTACATGATATGGGAATGTATGAAGTGACCAGGAAGGGCTAAAATATAAAAACAAAAGACGCCTGGAAGACCCTTCGGCGAAGCTCGGGCCCAAGAGCCGAACAAAAAATTGTTCGACTGGCCGAAGATGCCGCCGGGGTCCAAGAACTACCGGCCTGCAACTCAGGCGACTGTCCCAACATTCGGGCTCTAGCCATCGAAGCGCTCGATAGCCCCCCCCCCCCCCTTTTTTTTTTCGACAAATAAAAGTTCTCCCTTTATTTCTTTCTCTCTCTGTCTGTCTTCTCGACTGAAGGTCGTATTTCGCGTGTCTCGCACCTCCATATCTACGCGCGCCAAGGGCACTTTGAAATGTATGATCTGCATTTTAAAGCGGCAGCATTATACTCCATATTCCGAGAAAAAGCTGGCGACATATGTCAATTTCTTGATTGGCCGAGAGAGGTCACGTGCTCTGGTGACATCGAACACCATGCCAACCGATGAGGCTCGGCTAGGTCATGTAGTCTTATGGCGTCATCAACGTGTCCAGTAATTTAATTATGTTGCAGCCGAATTGGCACGTCGTCTGGCAGGTAGCAGTTGGGGGGCCACATGGCAGGGATGTGACGCCATCCACAGGGCCGTTAACGTCAGGCAAGCAGCATTACAAAGTGGCTGTTATTGACGGAATGCACTTGCAGTAAAGAAAAAAAAGGGGTCAAACTGAATCTAACCGCTATACGATGGATAGCGAAAAGAGCGCGCTACCTGCACGCCAGGAGCGTTAGTTCAGTGCTATAGCTTGCTGTCTTTATGCGAGCTCCTCACAGCGTAGAATAGAGAGCATCTACAACGCTGCACAACAGCTACATTTAGTTTAAAATAAGACCACTGACTAGCACTATCAAACAGCTCCTAAAAGTTGTACTACTACTAGCTACAATACTTAGCAACTCTAAGTCGCACGACTATACTTAGTACTGCTTATTATCAATGCTAATGAGGACTAATAATGAGCAACTTATGTTCACCACTTAATTAGCAACAATGCATAACGCCTATATGGCAATGCTATGGAATCAACTCTTAAGTATTCCTTTGTGCCAAGTAACTTCTTTAATCAGCTAGCGTTAGAGGCCGCCGTGAGCGCTTAAGCCATGCTATGTGTGTGTGGTCACCACCAGCTGCGTTGCTAGGGGAGAAGAGGACAGCCGGCGTGAAAGGAAAGGGCGCCAACCTTGAAAGAAATAAAATGAATATGGACGCAACTCTCCCGACACTAGGTTTAGCAAACACATCTGCTACGCTGGCCCCAACTCAAGAGCATTATTCTATCGCCGCAGCCGAGCAGCGCGCGCCGCCTCTCATGCTGTGTCTTAAAGGTCTTCGTTTTCCTAAAATTACATCCTGAGCAATAGATCCAAACACACCGCTACTGCGTCGCCCCCTAATTATACGTTAAGTGGTCCCCAAATTAAGGTCACTCGGTGCACCGACTTTTGCCTGAAGCGCGACCTTGACACCTCAGACCGGAACCGAAAGCGTAATAAAAGACTATGTGCCTATAGCACATAGCCGTTTATGTTCGCTTTTGGCCAACTTAGCTATATCGGCTGCATTTTTTATTGGTTTTACTAAGCACTACCTCGCATTGACCTCACATTGTTCCCGAGTTTTCGGGCTTACTAAGTACCGAATGAATTACTGGTGCTGTCCCATTCCCCTTCTTTAGGCCGAACGGCTGCCTCCCTGAAATTCCTCGTCGGTTTGTCTAACTGCGATGCTTCCGTCAGGACTCGGGGTCCTCGAAATCGGAAACCAACTCCTAGTGGCTACTGGTGCGGCCTTCGAAAGGCAAGGAAAGTGCGCCATAGAGGATTCAAACTTCTTAATAATTTGCTGCCTGTTGAAGCCGGAGTTCATGTGCCCACTCTGGGCGCAACTGTACATGCCCCCGTATCTGGAAATAGCACGGACTGCAGCACTGTCAGATTAACGGGGGAGTATGCTGATAACTTTTGGATTTCGCTACCTTTATATAGGACCGGTTTCTGCAGAACCCGCCAAAGCAGCAAACGTTGCGTATGGGTGGGCCATGGCCCATAATGCAGTGTGGGCCATGTCATTTGGACTTAAAGTAGGATGCAACTGGAAATCTCTGAAATTATTGTTCATTGCTTCTAGGGTAATGTCGCCATCCTCGTTTAGAGCTGAAAACCTATTCTGTAGCGAGATCCTGAACTCTTCTGCCCTCCCCCTCACCGCTAATTCGTTGATCGGTTTCTTTCTTACTAATCTGTTGCGTTCCTTCTTCAGATTTAGGCTAATTCGGGACCTCACCATCCTGTGGTCACTGCATCGCACTTTCCCGATTACCTCTACATCTTGTATAATGGCGGGGGTTGAACACAGTACGAAGTCAGTTTCATTTTTAGACTCCCCGTTAGGACTTTTCCATGTCCATTTCCGCTTCTTCCGTTTGCTGAAAAAGGTATTCATGAATCTTAAGTTGTTGCGCTCTGCAAACTCAACTAGTAACTCCCCCCTGCTCTTCCTAGAAAGAATGCCATAGTCACCTACTGACTTGTCTCCTGCCTGCTTTTTTCCTACCTTGGCATTGAAGTCGCCCATTAGTACAGTATACTGCGTCTTTACTTTTTGCATTGCCGATTCTACATCTTCGTAGAAGCTTTCAACTGCCTGGCCATCATAACTACATGTGGGTGCATAGGCCTGTACAACATTCAGTTTATATCGCTTATTAAGCCTAGTTACGATGCCTGCCACCCTCTCATTAATACTATAGAATCCAACTATATTACCCGCTATATACTTATTGACAAGGAAACCTACTCCTAGTTGGCGCCTCTCTGGTAAACCTCGATAACACGGTACATGGCCATCCTTCAGTACAGTATATGTCTCATTCGGCCTCCTAACCTCACTAAGCCCTATGATATCCCATTTCATACCCTCTAGTTCCTCTAACAGCACTGCTAAGCTAGCTTCACTAGCTAGGGTTCTAGCATTAAACGTTGCCAGGGTCAGTTTCCAGTGGCGGCCTGTCCAGCGGAGCCAGGCTTTCTTAGCACCCCCTGCTGCGTCACAGGTCTGACCGCCGCCGTGGTCAGTTGTTCCGCAGCCGCTGGTGACTGAGGGCCGGGGTTTTATGGAGCTTATCATAGGAGGTTGTGGCCAATTACTGCACCAGGGTGGCCAACTCCTGTTCTGGTGAGGGAGTGCGTTGCTGGAGGTATTCACCGGCATCAGGTCACACCCCAAACCTGTTTACGCAATTCCATCGACACGCGGATTTTTTTTTTAAATCCGGTGGAGAATTGCGCGGCACCGGGATTTGAACCACGGTCCTCTTGGATGCGAGGCGGATGTTCTACCGCTACGCCAAAGCTGTATCATTACTTAATGTGCGGTAGATGTAGGCGGTAGGATAGTTAGGGAGGATACCGGTCAGCTGTCTAAGGAGACGAAAGATTTGATTAAGAAACGCCAGAGTATGAAAGCTTCCAATCCAACAGGCCGGATTGAATTGGCCGAGATATCAAAGCTAATCAATAAGCGCAAAGTGACCGATATAAGTAAGTATAACATGGAGAAAATTGAGCATGCTGCAAAGAACAGGGGAAGCCTTAAAGCGGTGAAGAAGAAATTGGGCGTAGGCAAAAACCAGATGTATGCGATAAGGGACAAGGCGGGCAACGTCATCACGAATATAGACAAGATAGTCAAAGTAGCCGAGCAGTTCTATACAGATCTCTACAGTAGCCAAAAACGTCAAGACCGTAACGAGATTGGCGGTAGAAAAAGCAGTCAGACGTTCCACCAGTGACGAAGAAAGAGGTCAAGAAAGCATTAGAAAATATGGCAAGGGGGAAATCAGCTGGAGAGGATCAGACAACTACAGATTTGCTGAAGGACGGGGGAAGGGGGGGGGGATATCGTGTTAGAAAAACTGGCAACCCTGTATACGCAGTGCCTGGTGCCAGTGACGGCACCGGAAACATGGAAGAATGCAAACATTATCCTCATTCATAAGGAAGGAGATTCTAACGACCTTAAAAATTACAGACCAGTCAACTTACTGTCTGTTACGTATAAGGTATTTACTAAGGTAATCGCTAATAGAATCAGGACAACCCTAGACTGCAATCAAGCAAAGGATCAAGCAGGTTTTCGGAAACGGTACTCTTCTATCGATCATATCCATACCATCAATCAGGTGATAGAAAAATGCTCGGAATATAACCAGCCCTTATACACAGCATTTATTGATTACGAAAAAGCATTTGACACAGCTCAAACCTCGGCGGTGATGCAGGCATTGCGAAATCAGGGGGTAGACGAGCCATACGTGAAGGTGCTGGAAGATATTTATAGTGGCTGCACAGCAACCATACTTCTGCATGAAGAAAGTAACAAAAGTCCCATAAAGAAAGGTGTTAGACAAGGAGACACACTCTCCCCAGTGCTATTCACAGCTTGCTTAGAGGAAGTATTCAGAGACTTGGAATGGGAGCAGTTAGGGATAAGGGTAGAGGGAGAATACATCAGTAATCTGCGATTTGCTGATGACATTGCCTTGCTAAGCAACTCGGGGGATGAACTGCAAATAATGATTGGTGACCTAGACAGTACAAGTAGAAGGGTAGGCTTTAAAATCAAGATGCAGAAGACTAAGGCAATGTTCAAGAGCCTCGGGAAGGAACAGCAGCTTACATTAGGTAGGTTGGTACTAGAAGTAGTAAGCGAATATGTCTACTTAGGACCGGTAGTAACCGCAGATCCGGACCATGAAAAGGAAATAAGAAGAATAAGATTGGGATGGAGCGCATTTGGCAAGCACTCTCAAATTATGACTAGCAGCTTACCGGTATCTCTAAAGAGGAAAGCATATAAAAGTTGCATCTTGCTTGTACTCACCTATAGGGCTGAAACGTGGAGGCTAATCAAGAGAGTTCTACTTAAGTTGAGGACAACCCAGGGGGCTATGGAACGAAAAATGGTAGGGGTAAGATTAAGAGATAGAAAGCGTGCAGAGTGGGCCACAGAAATAACTAAAGTTACCGACATTCTAGTGGAAATTAAAAAGAAGAAATGGGCATGGGCAGGACAAGTAGTACGAAGATAGGATAACCGATGGTCGCTTAGGGTAACAAACTGGATTCCAAGGGAAGGAAAGCGTAGCAGGGGGCGCAAAAAGTTAGGTGGGCTGATGAGGTTAAGAAGTTCGCAGGGGTCAAGTGGATGCAGCTAGCACAGAACCGGGTTAAGTGGAGAAATATCGGAGAGGCCTTCACCCTGCAGTGGGTATAGTCAGGCTGATGATGATGATGACAACTGGAAAACGCATCCCCAAATACCCCTGAAAGGAGGTCTGCAGACAACGGCTTTGACCGATTGCTATGACGTGGTAGTCAATACCTTTGTACTACCGCGTGAGGCGATGATCGTAGGTGGCTGGCGGGAGCGACGGGATTAACCGCAACATTATGACAACCAAGTCAACCTCTTTCCCTTCAGGGCTTTCTTTGAGGGCTAGACTAGAATGTCAACTTTCCGGCACCCCTCGCTGCCTTTGAAAGCAATAACCTATTTATACCGAGGCGCCCTTTCTGCGGCGCTTCTGAGTAATATCCCACTATACTAGTTGGCAGTTTCTGGACAAACTTGATGACTTGGGTATTCTATTCCGAACTGGTTTAGTTCTTCGCAGTCATCTTATCTATCGTCGTATGTTCATCTTTCCAGACAAGTTATTCTTCTGAGAACACAAAATGAGTTCTTATTTTTTGCTCAAGACAATAAGGGCCTGTAGGAAGGAGGGATTGCCTTACGCTAGTTCCCACTTTTGAAGTATTTATGCTGCGCTTTTTAGACTCAAGGAAACCCATGCCCCCCTAATCACCTAAATTCGCTAGGCGTCTCAACTAAGTCAAGCAGGGAAATTTTTAAGCCTGCTCAACAAACTGTAGATTCGCCGTTCGCTCTCTGTAGCGCCTGCGCCAAGGAAACGATATCATTCAAGATCGCCACGACACACAAGTCTTTGATCTTGAACCTAATGCATATATTCATTCGTTGCGCTTTTCCTATGGAAAGGGTATCTGACCATTTGGTTCTTCTGAATATATTTTTGCACCCACATTTATATTAAGTGCCTTCTTGCCTATGGAAGTACTAGGAGGAATAGGTGATATCACGATGCAAAACATATTGATGAAGCAAACAAATCTGAAAGTAGCTCTCCGCCAACTCGGCAAGCACGCAGATAACAGTTCTGGTAGGCGCTACAGCCAGACAATAACTACATTCATGAATGAATCTAATTGTTGCTCCACTAATTCGTTATATATTGTTCAATTTATCAACTGAACAGAAAATTTACATCCCTATCCTTAGTTCTGCGCGCTCCATCCTACACGACATACAAGTAAATATGACGCGCAATAAGGCAGTAGTTACATACTGGAATTCACCCAAGCACGGTCGTACACGGCTACACCGGAAACTTATGCAGAAAATTCGGCTTGGTGCGAGGTACGAATTGGCGACCACAGCCTTTCTGGGGCAGTCGCTCTACCAACTGAGCCGGGACGGCGACCAGGCTAGATGATAGGGCGAGTACGAATATATAACTCAGAGCAGAAACGGTGTTGGTCGACTTTGGGGGATTCCCCTAACATAGTGTACTAAATATCGCACATGTTGCCGTGAGATCATGCACTGCGCAAGATCAGATGATTTGCTAACCCTTTGTGGAGGTCCTATGACCTAAAGAAAAGCATTGGTTTTGGTAACAATTTATTTGTAGGCCTTTGGGGCATTCCTTCAATGTCGTGCCCTTTCATCCGGAGCCCTGAATCTCGGCGTATGTGGCTGCAGGTCTGCATGCAGTAAAAGGAATAGTCAGAGCCGCTATGCGGCACCAACCTCTTCTTTACTTTTCATGCAAATAAAAAAGAAACTGCGAGTGCATGCAAGCGTGCACGAAAGCAGGCTAAAAATAGCACTTCCTGATAAGCAGTCTTTACGATGCATGCTTCTAGAAGCCATGCCATCGCGGAGCCTCCAAAATGGCTTAGAAGAGCCCCTCGAAACAAAATGCAAACCACATTTTATTGTCTGTACATGCCACCTCTGAAAAACACTAAAATGCGCCTAGGCGATAGTTTCTTAATGTGGATGCCCTGATAGTAGCGAAGCTTTACTCTATAGTTTGTATCTGCGTAAACACTTACTTGAACCTAGACGAATTTTGCGCCGTGGCCTGCAAATGTGTACGGCAGCTGATGGAATTCACGTGACTAAGTGGTGTATAGATGTTCATCTCAAATGGGGTAAATAAGCACGTCGATTCGCGGTAAGTTTGTGAAAAAACACTTTCCCGTTGTGCCACTGTATATCTTTCATTATCTAGTAAAACGGCCATCTGGTATTTTTTTTTTTTTCTGCGATCTGTACTACCGTGATCGAGAACGATAAAATTAGGAGTATTTTTTAACATACTTGAGATCTGAAGTGGTCTCACGTCACATGACGCTCTTCTGAGGCCTCACATGGCAACAACTGTTTCAAAACCTAACAACCTTATGTGCTTCAAAAAAAAAAGTGGCATCAAATACTAGCGCTAATCTGGAAAGCTAAGAACTAAAACCGCTGCTCTTCGCGTGCTCATAAGAAGTCGGCACTGGAAGACTCGCAGTGGTGGTGTACTGAGGCTAGCACTGGTGTTCAGAACGCAAGGTTGCCCGCTTCAGTTTCATTGTTAAGAGCATAGCCTGGATTAAGCGTTAATCCTGGCTTAAACTGGGATTTGCGTGAGGAAATTTCTTTTCGTCAGCAAAAGAAATAGTGCTCTTTAACTCTGAATTTGTTCATTAAAAGTTCTTAACACTGATTTAAAAACGCCGGATTTGATCAGGGAATGTATGGTATTCATGATGTATAAGAGTTTCGTGTTTCGTTTTGCTCCCAGATAGGTCTCAATTGCTACTGGCGAACCCGCTGTAGACTCGGCGCGGCTTTAAATTTTATTGGTCGCAATATTTCATGAAAATCAACTTTTCAATCATAAACCGACTGAAGCTGGTTAAGACAGGAAGCTAGAAAGCGTAATTTGGAGCATGGCATTTTGGCAGTGAATTAAGAAATAAAGACGTTACTGCGTCCTGGGGAAGGGAAACTCGAGAAGTAGGGATCGCGCGCAGTGAGTACAGTGACTTAAAATGAGCGAAAGTATTGTACCGTTAGTCGTGTTTGTAATTCATGCAGACAAGTAAGCGAAATTTGAACTATACTTGGAGATATGCTGCACCTAACCTATACCTAACACAATTTAACGAGACGCGTTTTCCGCTCTCTAAGGCTTCTGCTGCTTCCCCAAGGGTTGCGCGACGTTGCCACACGCGTGCATAGAACACTGACTGACGACGTTGGTCGAGGATGCAGACGTTCGAAGTGCGCTCGGGTATTTGGAGTCAAGTCTGTCACTGTGTTGTGGCACCTGCTCATGGCGTTTGCCTCTACATAGCAGGCGGTTTTGTACACTTTCGGGGAGCACTCAAACGCGCTGCTTCGCCTACATTAGTGTAAGGCCAGTATATCTTCGTGGCTGGGTGCACTTCTGCATCGTTTTGCTTTTCGTCGTCATCGTCACAGCTGCTTAAGCTCAGCAATGAAGCCCGATAAAAGGAGTGGTAGGAGGCGTCTCGCAGAAAGTGATCGCTTTGTGAGTTATACGTCACACAAAGAAAAATATTGCTCGCCGCTGCCGATAACATGGCATGTCGGTAACCATTACAATTTGCATCTACTATCGATTACGGAAGAGGCAGCAATCTTTTGCTCGGCCTACACCAGCGAAGTCATTTGGACCGACCTCTCAGCTGAGGAGGTGTCGCGTATTATTGCATTTAAAAGAGCCCACGGTCCGCAGTATGGTGAAGGCGTATCAGAAACTGATCTCGTTGCCATTTGAGAACACTTGAAGCGCGACGCAGAAACAAAACGACAACAGATGAGCGGGACAAACGCTCGTCCCGGCCACCTGCACTACATTTTCTTATTGTCATGCTACAAGCATTCCCAAGTAGCCATTCAATCGACTCGCCGGCCACAAAGTTCTATTAAACTTCACCTCACTGGTCCTTGTATGTACGCAATGTTGAAGCACGTAACCGCTTTAGCGCTGCGTTAGAAAAATAAGAAAAAAACTCAGCTTGCAAGAGGAACTTACAAGCAATGAAAGAAAAGTATATCAAAAGGAAGAGAGAAGGATATCAGAAACGGAATCTTTATTAAGCGCGGCGTGCTCCTTCACTTGAGGTCGCTTTTGTCTATCCATACTAATTTTCATTAATTCATGGCGCTCCATACTATAATATAGAGGAGGCATCTGACTTTAATAGATGCTGAAAGTGGCGGATTCGAAAACTATGTTTATATAAAAGCCATCACCCGTTTCTTTGCTCACTTTCAAAAATTTAAGCAGCATGTTTTTATATACAAAGACGGCATTTGAGAAACGATGCCGGCCAGCGCACAAGTCATTAATTGCCTTGAAAACACGATGTTGCAATAGATTGATTTCTTTTTAAATACGTGTGTGCAGGGAATAACGGAATAGAATTTTCAGAAAAGAATGATTCAGCTAACTGTGACTAAAAATTAGGAGCAAAGTCATGTTACAGTTTTCGTAAGGCAAAACGAGTGTATGCTCATATCATCACACTTCAAAGTAATTTGCAGATATACGAGAAAAAAGGCATGTTAGTTGTTTAGAGAAGGGCAGTGGCCTCGGTTAAGTGCTTTTGTTTTTGTTTGTTTTTTTACCAGAAGATGGTTGCCAAAGAAAAAATCAACTTCGTCACTGAAGCTGAAAGGAGACACCGTGGGAGGATATCTTCGGGCCAAGGGAATGCTAGCGTACAACAGCAATGCATGTCTAAATTCATTTCAGTTGTCTCATTTGTCTTCAGACCGAGACGAGAATCCCTCCTTGTCACAGCAGTGAATAGCCCTGTCGTCGCTTATCTTCCATCATCGGCCCGATATCGGAGTCGTCTCGCCAGTATTCTTAAAGCGTATCACTGCGCAAATTGCCGAATAAAATCAGATAGTGAAGATAAAAACAAAATGGCCTCCGAACATTTCGATCAATAACGCTCTGTCCGCCCAGCTTTCAATCCTTGCAGTGCGCGTTCGCGCATCAGTTAATTGCAAAACAATAAAACATGAAGCCGCGACGCGCTTACACTCCGCCTCATAAGTGAATCTTGGTGTTAATGAGAAGCAGGAAGGTTAGATAAGCACCAGGACAAAAGCGAAATTCCTGATGGGCAGTGCGATTGTTTGGGATTATAATTACAAACACTACGGTTGTAGGCACCAAATCCCCGCTTTAGGGAGCATCTGAGCCATGCTCAGAGAGAGCGGCTTCATTCTGACTGGCACCTTTTAGAGCTCTAGTGTCTGAAGGCGAAGGTGGGCGCAGAAGCCACGGCTACCAGCACGAAGCGTTTCTGACTGCGCTGGGCTGAGCGCAGGCTGAAGCTAGAAGTGTAAAAATAGTGAAGCGGAAGGTGTACGCTTTGTGTACGCGGTGTAGACTTTTTCTAATTGGGTCGCAAGTTCTCATATCGACAAAATATTTCCTCTTTGGTACTGAGTGGCGAACGGACGCACGCTTACAAAATTCTTTCAGCGTTTTTTTAAGCCTGTCGATATAAAATCTGTTATAAATATAAATATATTTAAATAAATAAAACCGAAATATGGGCATAGATTCGCGACGTAGATTGCCCATTTTGGTAAACTGCGTCTGTACGCGAACCAGCATAGAAAGGTGATTTTGCATCTACGCCGCGTACCTTTGATTTAGTCGCCGTGTACATTCCTCGAGGTCATTGGTCCTTGAGACTAGTTGTTCAAATACGTGGCGTGCCTTTGGGGATCGGGCAAGCTACAGTACTCTACAGAAGGACTTTAGCGGTCTTGAGAGCCCGAGCTGATGTTCGAGATGTGACGGCATTCTTTTCGTAATAGAAAGGCAACAGCGAATTCTTTTTGCTATTAAATATTATGAACGTATTGATTGAAGTGGCCTAATTTTCGCATGTATACTAAAATATTGCTTTTAATGGATCTATATGGGTCAATTCTTTGTGACATGGCTAAAGGAGGCAAAGTGCATAACAAAATAAATGCCTTGCGCTCACGCTGTGTGTGTATGTGCGTGTGTGCGTGTGCGCGTGTGTGTGTGTGTGTGTGTGTGTGTGTGTGCGTGCGTGCGTGCGTGCGTGTGTGTGTGTGTGCGTGTGCGTGTGCGTGTGTGTGTGGGATTGAGTCTTTCACTGGTAGCTCATATAGAGAGGATCCGCTGGACTTCTCATTACTCACCTTCATTCAGAAAACGCCGTCAAGCAGAGCCTAATGCTAGCAGCTGCAGCTATAAAAAGAACAATTGTTTTCTCTTGTAATCCGTACAACGAACAACCACAGACCAAATTGGGTGAACCGCTTTTACTCTGGGCAAACACAAGGAGAATAACGAAGTCGCTAATTTTGCGATAAACAGAAACAAGGAAAACCGCAACAGTGTGAAGGTAACAATCTTCGCGGAACAGAAAAGTTGAAAGGAACAACAGCACAATCAGGCACTCACGCCGAACGTCCGGAATCCGCTCCAAACACGGCACGACGAAAAAACACTCCGTCCAGGTACGCCCCGCCAGATGTTTTCCACGCCGGACGAAGTAAAAAAAGCCCTGCCCCCGTGTCGCGCGGCCTTCTTATCGGGAAACCACTATCCCGGCTTCCAACGTGCGGATTCGCTCTCACGCGCATGTGCTGCCGCGCCTGCTGTTGGCGCGAGTTTTAAGTGCATGACTGCATTGCCGCGGCCGAGGACCGAAGGCCCGACAAGGGAATAGTTGGCAACACTTGGAAATTCAGCAATAACACAGGTTTTGAGCAATATATTCGGTGCAGTATGCAAGCCCGACTTTAATTCACGCGAGAAAACCTTCTGTTATAAAGCATTGCGAAAAAGAAAAAAAGTCCAAGGACGGCATAGATGTCGACGGGGCAGATACTATGCCATCCTTGTTCTTCTTGCGCGATGTTTTGTACCAACATATACCAAATATCCTGAACCAAGCTTCTGAGCACAATTTGCCCCCAAAAGGCCCCTTTTCAGGGTAGGCATTGGTGGAAAACGACAAGCATGCGACCTGCAGCAGATATCTATGCGCTACACATCCGGAAAATCTGGACATGCGCATTTCGTCGAAGCCAAGTTGGTTACGAAAAGAATGATTTTCCACATTGTAAGATAGCGCCATAGCAATCAATTATTTTATATAGCTGCTTAGAATGAATATTTTCTGACCCATATTAAGGCTACAGCACTCCCGCATGCCACTGTGTATATAAAAGTATTACACAGTGTTAGCTCGTAATTCCAAGTGGTCTCCAAGAAAGCTGGGCATCATTGTTTCAGTTCCTATAAAAGAAGAGGAATGTACGACAGCTTGAAACACGCTGCCACTTTTGCTCTGAATCTGCAGCCAAATGAACGCGGGATAACAATTCAAAACCCTCTATAGGCACTCTATTCGCCATTAGGGTCATGCATATCGTGGTGGAGAAATTCGTGGGACGCGTGGTTTTGTTTGTTTGTTTGTTTGTTTGTTTGTTTGTCTGTTTGTTTGTTTGTTTGTCTGTTTGTTTGTTTGTTTGTTTGTTTGTTTGTTTGTACAATTATTTGCAGCTACGAATCAGCGACGTCTTGAATTCTGACCCAGTTCTCGACTTGCGCAGAGACGAGAGTTGAGTATTCTGGGAGCGAGCCGCCGGCTTGCACAATCATTTTGGACGAAAATGTCGTATCACATTTCGGAGCTAATAGATAAGCAACTAAACAAAGGAATGACAAATTATTTTTTGTTGCAACGTGCTTTAGTTTGCGTTCTTTTGCATTTTGGGATGTTATTTTTAAGGCAAACATATATTTTAAATTCTTCGCATCCGACGAGGCTCAGCCATCTCTCCTCTACTCTCCAGCCGCGCCAAGAACATCGCCGCATTCTTCACCGCCGATCGCGCTTTGTGGCGGTGCCGCCTTTTCAGGCCATCGGGTCGGTCGCGCACTGTTCCTTGCTCCGCTCGGAAAACCATTCACGGCCTTCCGCTTCCGCGTCTTCCCACTTCCGCCGTCATCAACAGTTTCTTTCATGGTCGTACATTTCGCGCCCCCCTTTACTTGGCTCGTTTCCTGCGCCGAGGCTTGTCATTTCCTTTCCCGCTTCACCCGCTCTCTCGGTCCTTCGTACTTATATATCGTGTTTCTTCAGTTCTCCGCTCCCGTTTTCTTCCATACGCGGGATGTAAATTAAGTCGCGAGGTTCCCGGAGGAAGCGCCACGCACCCGCCGCCCCTTGTCAGGCGAGAGAACTTTATACACGCATAACGTCTGTGGGCAGTATTAGGTTAGGGCGCCTCTGGGGAGCCGCTACAAACTGTGCGCACACACTGTGTCTTCAAGAAACGTAAATAGAGCAAAAAAGCCTGCTATTCTACTACAACGAGCCGCAACCATAAAACTCAAAGAAAGCAAAATCCTGCTTTTTTTTTCTTCGGGTAGAGGATAACTTTTTAGCAAATAATCGAAAGAAAGGAATGAATTATTCGGAAATCTGGGTGGATTTCTTTCTCGTAATTTATACGCTCGACCTCACCTCTCTTTACTCTTTTTTTTTCTCTTCTGTTCATGAGTGAAGGAAAATAATTTCTTGTTCCGGTCGCTTTTTCAGATTCGACTTAGGCGCTTGCACGGGCCAATTGTTTTTCACTTTGCCCTTCTTTAGCACATCTCTGCTTCGCTTTTACTCCACTGTGTTTATTAACCTCATTAAACATTCACAGTGTTCTTTTGGAGTGCATGGTACTTGAGTATGTTTCTTTACAAGCAAGGGACGCCGCTCTGGGTTCCGCAGTTATCGTTATACCAATTTTTGTATCCCTGAGGCCCTTCTTTCAATCGCTCCCAGTTATTCAAACAAAATAAACAAAATCGCAAGCTAGGCGAAATAATTCTCTTACGCATGCGTAATAAAAGCGCAAATGTTGGCGGCGAGGTTCGGAATATAAGCCACTAATGAGGAAACCCTGGGCTCAGAGCGGACAGGGCAGGTGACGTCCAGCGTTCAAGCTGGCGCGGTCGGCAGCTGAAAGACAGCAACGAACAAATGTTTCTGGATGAGCGAAAGAAAAACAAAAACAGAAAAGATGCAATGTGGCACCTCATCCAGCCATCGCCGTTTCTTTCTCTAGGTGCACGACCGCTGAAGGGAAGCCTCTAGAACGCACGCAAAAGGGTGTCTTTATCCATGGAGCGAAAGAGAACGTGCCTGGCGCAACCTCCGCCACGGCTTTTGTAAGACACCCGCCACGGTGCCTGAGAGTTGGGGCCCTCTACTGCTGGGCCAGAGCACGCAGTCTCGGTCCAAGCCTCGGTGACCGCGTTTCTATTGAGGCTACACGATAGGCATCTACGTATTGTGCGATTTAGCGTGTATTTGCTGGCCACATGACCATAGAGGTTAATCCCATGTTGCGCTCCACTTATATAAGAACGCTTTCGCACGTTAACTCGATACAGAGTCCTTGCACTCACCGTTTCAGTTAAATAAATAATGGAGAGTGCCACTCAGCGTTTACTGCGTAATCACTACTTCTTGAAGCCTAATCTGCTTCTTGTTCTCTGAGTCCTGCCGCGACCACGTCTGATGGCCGAAATGGCCGGCGTTCCTAATTCGGGATTCGACACCGAGATGGAAGGTTAAGCTTGGAATCCAGCTTCCTTCGCAAACTAGACACGATGCCCCTAGGCACAAGCAGACAGTTTCGTACGGCATGGTTAAAGCGGGCCTTCATATCTATGCCACTTCTGAAAGCTTGGGCAGCACTGTGACGTCACGGCCCGCCTCGCGAGCACGTAGCAGTTGGCACGTGATATGTCGGTGGTTTCTGTAACGTCGCCTGTCTTAAAGATGCTTGTATTTTCGTTTGCTTACATTAAACTTGCGTGGGTTTAATGTAAGCAACGTGGCTTTACCGGATGAACTGACGTGATGAAGCCGGTGATTTCGGAATGTCTTGATGTTGATAGCGATGCAATTCGTGGCATTTGTAGGAGGTTGATATACGCGGTGCGCCAAGCGGCGTGAAGACAGCGTCGCTGTCATCTACCATATACCAAGGTAAACTACGTCAATCTATTAAGGCGAAAGCCTTTAATGGCTCGTGCTGTCATGGACAAAGCGTGTCCCGCTTTTGCGGCGTTCTGATTGGCCGAGGTGGAATGCGTCCCTGCCATCTGCAATGCCACACTACAACGCGCGCCAAGGAGTGCCACGCGACAGGAGCAATGGTGTACCGTCTAAACTCACACTTGCCGGAGAAAGTGCGACAGATACTGCGCCCCTCCTTTCCTGTAAACCAGTTATAACTATATATAGCACTGCAACGGATGCTGACAAGAGGCTAACGAATGGAGGCAAATTATAAGATAGGAAGGGTAGGCTTTCGCCATTCTCCTCTTAAGAGACATCTAGGAGACCCTCTAATTTTTCTTTTGCACAGTATGAAAGAGCACTGGACAAGGAATGAGGGGAAGCCTGAGTTCGCAAGCCGAGCCAACGTTTCGACAAGTGGACTTGTCTTCGTCTGGGCAGCGCGATTATCGCTGGTGGGGGTTTAAACGCACTTTTACTTCCGAAAAAGAAAAGCCGGGGGGGGGGGATAAAAAAGTAACTTAAGGAGTGAAAGAATATTTCGTTTGCACGTTACAAAAGGTTTATCTACGCTGATTATCTGTAATATGTCTTACGCTCGTGGTCATCTTACGATTACGTGGTGTAGGGTGGCGTTAGGCGTGGCTCCTCAAGGAGGCCTGAAACGTCGCGGATCGAAAAAAGCTAGAACGATTGTAGAAGGTCAACATTTTTTGTCATTTTCCGTTGTTATTAGCGTGGATGGCGTGGAAGAAAACTTGACGCTGTTGTTCGCGTGCTGAAGATAGCCTCATGCCCATTTTCAAGCCGACTGCGTAGCTAGCGCTGAGCGCAGCACTGTAGAATGTGAAATAAAATGCCATTTGCCGCCTGTGTCTGTTAGGAAAAGAAAACCGTAAGTACACACAATGTTGCTCAGTGGTGAGACTTGGCGCTTCAGGGTTTCCACTAATGAAAAGTAGTAAGCGGTTCAATTTACACAGCTACAAACGGTGTGTCCGCAAGCCTCGCTCGTTTTCATGGAACAGTACACAAGCGTATAGTCAACAATCCGCGGAAGAGAACCGTTGAACAGAGCCCGGAACAACAGGAACAGGGGTCACTACGAAATAGAGGACTCGCACAGACGTGTGATATCCTTCCTTGAGATTTTTGATGCGACGCGTTCTGTAGTGCCGTTTGGACAAATGCATGTACGTATAACCAGGAAAATAAGACGTTTTGTTCTCCTAAAGAAGTAATAAATTCAACACATCCATGAAAGCGAACACGCAGGCAAGGAGCTCCTTTCACCCTCTGGCTGTGTTTACGTTCGTTTCGCATGGGTAAATAAGTAAACGGCGAAAAATTGAGGAGAAACGCGGCCGCACGTTTCACTAATCTACCTCGCGCTTCTTTCTCGCAGACGTCGTTCGTCCGAGGCATCTGCCCCGACGCTAAATATATAGGAGCCTTGATTGCGACGAGCGCGTCGCGTGGTGCCCGGCATCTGCGCCAAATGGCGCGCCCGGCCCGCAGGAGACGCATCGCTGGATGCCGCCACGCGGCTGAATGACGAGCGAAGAGCGGCGCTCAACTTTCTGGCGCGCCGGCGCACCTTTCTGATGGCTCTTCTGCGCGCATGTAATTAAGTGAGGCTGAATAGTGTGCCTGGAGCCGCTGCTGGCTTTCTTCTGTCCCGGGGAAGCGGAGCACAAAATGTAAGGCCGGGGCAAGCTGTATAATCACGCAGCCACTACCTTCTGCCTTTAAAGAAAAGTGAAAACATACGCAAGGCACGCTTGCATAGACTTCTTGAGGTGAAAAGTTCAATGTAAAGGCGTACGCTTCAAAGTGCAGGTATTAGACGACCGACGGTCATCACCGTTTTCCATCAATGGCTGAACTTGCAGGGAATTGACGCCGTTTTCTTAAACACATGGCAATGCATCTGTTTCTTTTCATTTTTTTTTTCGCGCGTCTGTGCGTGGTTGGACGCCACGCACTTGTTATGTTGACAAAACTTCCAGAATATCTTGCGCGGAAGTGTGCTGTCCCAAATCTGAACTGCAGAATGCCGCAATAAAAGAATTGCGCGCATTTTTATTTATTTATTTATTTATTTCACCAGTACAACTGGAGAGATCTCCTGGCAAAAAGCTGCTTTTGCAGCTTGACGGGGCCCGGAGAACACTTACAAAGTGTTACACAAAACAGTGGCATCGATATGTAACAGAATTACTACAGGATAATGATGCATGTAAAAAAGAGAGGAAAATACACACTATAGGATACGCAAAATTAATACACTCCATAAATGCAATTATTTGGTGTAAAAATATGCCGGTTTTAGGGTCACCTACTACAAAAACTATTTCGGAGTTAAATTAGTTAAATTATTTAGGTCGTCAGCACCGGCATTGCGAAAATGTCTGTCACCGTGCTACGTACATAAAGCGTAGCGACAGTAGAATTTATGGGTATTGTCAACAATACCTGCTAAAAAAAAATACCGAATTTAGACTGGCAAACAATGCATATCGGGCAATCAGCTGACTGCCAGTGCTGTGATAGGGCTACGTCATAGCCACATGCAAAGCGTGTGTTTCAATTCAGGAAGAACAAGTGCGGGGATCAAAAGACCGTCTACGGCCGTTCGCAGCACGTATTTATAGCAAAGACAAGAGAAACTGAATGATAGATAGATCGTGAGCAAACCATGCACACAGCCTAGCTTGGCATTGGAATGACAACCCACCTGTTACATTTTCAACGGAGAGGTGCTAATGATAACAAATCCTCATACTTTCCATACTAAGTAACCCACGCTGCGACGATAAAGTTCTTATTTAGTAGAGGAAGCATTTGCTTACTTGACTGCGCTGGTGCCGCTCGAAACACCAAGCAAGCAATGCATTTTATTTGCAATTGCATTCATTACCTGCACAAAGTTCAACAAAATTTCAAATCAATGCAAATTCATCTGCAGATCTAGCAGTGAGGAGTCATTTAAAAGAGAAGCAGCGAGGCGTGTCACGAGTCGTCGTGATCAATAAAGTATATGGTGTAAAAACAGCGGCTGAGCAATGAGGAAAAGCAATCAACGATCTTGAGCGCTCTCCAAATCCATGGAGAAGCAGCAAGATGTTTATCAAGCTCAGAAAATCTAGGGAGTCTAGGGGCCACGCCATACACAATGACGCAGGTTGGTCCGACTTCTCCGTTCCTAAGAGGAACTGGACTCAAAAACTACAAACATGCTATGAAACCTTCTTTAGGCATTTAGAGAGGAAGGGTGCCGGACCTATATCGCACACCATACTTTCCTTATTAGGAAATTATTGCAAAGTGTGTCACCTCCAAACGTGAACATGCTCATTCCACACAGTTCTCTATTTTACTCAATTCTGTAGCCTTGGTTCGCCAATAAATCTCACTTTCACTGTAAAATTCAAGAAGGACACCTAAGAACTGAGGCTGAGTTGTGTCCACGGTTTACTGGCCAAGACAGTGTGTGCCGGAGACCAATAACAATGCCAAAGTCCCAAGCCTTTTCTCCAGTTGAGAGCACTTACGCTTTCTTTACAGAAAACTATCAAGAAATTCCAAGGTGCGGCAGTGAATAGTGCAGAAAACATACATAATCATCCTAAGCTTGTCCACGAACCTCTTCTCGGTACGGTGGAAATCCACTCACCCATATATTTGGACAGATACTTAAGCAGAACTCCTTTGTTTGGTTTGGTTTGTTTGGTTTATAGGGCTTAACGTCCGAAAGCAAGCCAGGCTATTAAAGATGCCTTAGCGGAGAGCTCAAGGAAATACCACCACGTGGGTTTTCTTAAAGTGCACTGACATCGAACAGTAAACGGGCGCTTTGTTTCGCTTCCCTTGAAAAGCGGCCGCCGCGGCAGGGATTCGAAACGGCTCAATATAGATGCATTCAAAAATTATTAGAGAGGGCATCCTTGGCGCACAGATCTTTGGACCCAAATTCGCTTTATATTTCTTTGGCTGGAGTCTTCCTGCCACTTAATTCGCACTGCGATTCCCTTGTCATCGTCTTCATCTGCTGACAATATTGCACCCAATGCCTTAATTAGTTCTTCAGGAGTGAAGTTAAATGAAATAAAAATGATTGGGTACTCTTAATCGCTGCTTTTAAGGATATGACGCAATCTTACGAATGTTGCCTCGTGGCCTATAAGAATAACTTTTTTAACTCAAAATACGAAAGTCATGGCAGGCTGTTTCTCACCCTCCCATGTGAAAGGAGAGACTAGAGTTGGCAGCTCCTGCCAAACGTGACGTCATGCAACCCTGCGTCCAGTCAGATGCGCGTCGTGTTAACTGCCATCCACCGCCTGACAGTACCATGCTCGTGATATCAACGCAGTAATATTAAAGGCCCCTTTCACCGAAAATCTGTCGCTGGCGTAACCGTTGGCGTTGTGAACAAAACATCGCGAGCAAGGCGCTGGCAGGCTGCAGCGTTCAGCTGACATAGCCGAGCCCTGATTGAAAGTACGGTTGCCTGACGTTACGCTGGGCAGGAGCTGCCAACTCGGGCCTCTCCTTTCACAAGAGACGGTGATATCATAATCACTCTACCAGGACCTTTAAATTTGACCTTTGGCCGCTCAGGCGCATTCGTACGGATTGGTTAAATCAGGGCTTTATATGTGGGCTGGTAGCCTACGCTGTCGCGTTGTACTATTACAGGCGGAGCTTATGCATCCCCATAAATGTTTATTTCTTTTTTTTTTTTTTTGCATATTGACACTTTTTTTTTTTTGATCTGCATGGGCTACGACTTGTAGGCGTTGTTAAAAAGCGCTTAGCACATTTCGAGGAGTGCCTTGTTCGGGGCAGTGCGTTTTTGGGTAGCAGGTTTCTGATAAGCCTATCTAACACGCATGTTACGCGTGGGGCATCCGCATCATGGATACGGACTACCAGTAATTGATAATGCACAATGTCTTAAAGCCATTTCAGGGCGTTTGATGGCCTCTGTCGACGACGCGTCGCTTCCGATCCCGACACAGATTGCCCTATGAACGAATTAGGATGGTTGGTAACGTGATCGCAGAGAGCAGGCGCGCGCCACATTCAGAGGACGACAGTAGCGCGAGGCAACCTTTTCCTGAGCAAGACGAAGAATTAGGACTGACCGCCTTGGAAAGATGTCTCATGAACACTTCCTTTAAAGAACTTCCAAAGTGGACGCCAGTGGCAGTGTCCATGTCTAGCACCCGCTGTAGCAACAAAACCTCCGACTAAATGGTCTGAAACGAACCCGGACATTGAGTCATTCAGGGTGCGTGAAATGGCGTAGTATGTGTGGTACATAGACTGCGACCGGCTTGGCTGTAAATGCCACTGTGGCTGGGTTTTAGCCAATTTTGCACCTGACTATTCGTTTGCTGTCTCGTGATACTTCTTGTAGCCAGCACAATATTTAAACTTTCCTTTCGGTACATCCACAGCAATGGCAAGGTACAGAAGGGAGAATAACATATTTTTTACTTCCTGTGTGTTTCACATACGCAAGCAAGCATGCGACCATGGGAGTTAGCTTTGGCTGCGTCTTTTGGCATTCGCGTTAGTAGAAAGAGGTTTTCACCTGCATGAAAGCAGACGAAGCGAAACAATAGCAGTAAAGTGAGAAAGTGAAGCACAATAAAAACGATAATTCATTCATTCATTCGTTCATTCAGCGCTGCTGCGGATATATGTTTTCGCCAACCAAAGGCACAACTTCAAAACTACATTCATTACGTGCTCGGACAGTGCAGGGGTCAGGCATTATTTGGCGTCATAAAGAATTTTACGTTCCCCAGTAAGGCAGGTACATAAGGTAGCTTTTTCTGTTGTGGGTAGATTCAGGTACTGAAGTTTAGAATTGACGTGCTTCTCATTTCTTTATTGCTAGCTTCATTTAGGAATGTTTTGTTTGGGACGCTGACTGGTTCCGCATTGTAGTCTATTATATTGTCTAGTAGAACTAGACCATTCGCAATATAGGGATACCGGATCTCGAGTAGCACTTGTTTCTTTTATGCTGTCTGCAACAAAAGCCCATGTGCCTTGCTTATCGATCTCCTTGGAATGTGCTGACAATTCGCTTCAGCATGACGGGCTATTTCATCCCACGCATAGGCCTATTCTTACTGCAAGCGAATCGAGTATCGCATCCTGAGAACTCTACCGTGCCCACGTCTTTCTTCCAACGGCGGCCCAGGCAGAGTCAAAAGTTTCGCACGTCATGGTTCTACCCGCGTGCGGTCACGTTTCAAACTCCGCTTTGATACAGAACAGTGCACGCGGCCACAGCATCTCATTTCGTTGGTGCCGCCACCGCGATTCGTTCGCCTGGTGTTTCGCTTGGCTTTTGTGTTTTCCCTTCTCAGTTCTCACCCCGTCTCTCCCTATCCTCTCGTCCTACAACGACATTATACGTCAGCGTATCGCATTGTTTTCATTTCCATTTCCTTCTTTCTTGTGTTTCTCTCGGGCTGCGCGGGGCCCGACTGGCACCTGTTTTTATTTCATTTCGATCGCCCCTACGTGATTCCACGGGCGTCGCTGCCACCTCCATTACACTTTGGGAGGCGTTTCCCATTTCGTGCTTGGGTTAACACGGTCGGAAAAACAAAGAATAGACTCCACAAATGTCGCGATAGCGACGGCAGATCTGCGAAAAAGCAAGCTTAAACACAAACACGCATGAAAAAAATAAATTGCCCCGAGCGCAGAAGCATCGCTCATGAGCTCTCATCGAATGGACCGTAGGAATAGAGCAAAGGCGGAAAGGCACGCACCGACCGAACAATTGCCTTCGTCCCAACCTGCGCACGAATCGTCCAAAAGCGTCGAGTGACGAGCCCCCCATCTTACTCCGTGGAATCTAGAGTGAAACCGCAGGAAACAGCATTTTTCTACGATCCGAGGTCCAACAAACGCCCCTCCATCGTCACCCACTTCGCTGCGCAGTTTAATGGGACGATGAACTTATCTCTTCGCTTTTCTTCCTTGCTGGTGCTCCTTTATTTCCTTCTCCCCCTTTCTTTGTCACATATGACTTTGCTCTTATCACTATTGACCATTTTTCTTTTCCTAAGTGGCTCTTTAAAGCCTGCAGATTTCAGGCTTTGAACAGGTCTCCCAGGCTGTTTGCCTGATTCTTTCTTTATAAGCGGGTAAACACTGAAGCTTTTCCTTCTTCCTCGATGGCCTTTGTTAGTTTTCTTGCGTTTTCCTGGTTAAGGCTGTACACAAGATTCAGTCATGGGAACGTATTGTGTACTGTCTTCTAAGTTTTATAAAGGTATTCTCCGCACTGAACGTCAAAGCCACGTTATCGCGTGCGTATTCGCAATGTTTGCTCAATATAAACCATCTCAGCATCTCCTAGTACTTTATTATAACAATGCCTTTCGTGGGACACCGGTAAAGGTTTATTACAGTAGCCAGGTATTCTAAACTGCTTACAAATGAACGTTTTCATAAATGACGCCTGCATTTGCACTTATATATTTTGCGCAAACTGACGTCTAAATGGGCAGGACTTATTGGAAATGGGTGTATCGACTGCGGTTTAGAATAGTTTCAAGAGAGCCACATGTTTATGGAAGAGAAATAAAAATGCACGCGTGTGCTGTACGTTGTCAAGCTACATAAAACAAAAATAAAGTTGTGAAAACTATTGTGGAGTCGTCCACCTCCGACTGTCTCCTACTAGTTACATTAGTCAACTAGTATACTGCACTAGACAGATAGACGTCTTCGTTTTTCGTGTACAGCGAAATATTTCTGAGATCGATAAACACACTATAGTAAACAGTGGTTCATTTATATTAAAGTTCTCGTAACTTCATCACCCAACATAGCGCAGATTTGCAGCCTATAGTAGATAATGTCGGACTTTGTTATTTAACTTACCAAGACTTAGTTGCCTACACGCATTATTATTTATTTAGAAATAAGGCACAGAAGGTCAAGTCCTCAAGACCCTCCGATCGACGACGACCACCATTTTGAAAGGCGCTTGGTCAGGGCATGAAAGGGCGCCAGCCGTCGCTTCGTCTAAAGTCTGAGGTAAAGTGCCGGAGGACTGCACGAACATGATAATGGTTATACTAAGCAGATTTGTCATATGAGAACATAGACTGCAGGGAAACGCTGTTCAGTTCTTGCCTCCGATTTACTTTCGGTGTGACCGTCAGCTGCAAAGATGAGGGTAGCGTAACTCTGAAAGCCGCAAAGACGACGACACGTTAAAGGTATCATACGAAATGCTCCCATATCTTAGAAGGTTATTTGTGATGACCTGCGGACTATATATACATTTCGCGATACGCTAACAACGTTATATAGACGATGGTAGCTTTGAAAGTAAGGGTTATTTTTGGTGCCCTGGGCCGCAAGCCATGCATTAACGTGGAAGAAGATCTTCACAATCCTAACTTCACTATTTTTCGCGGCAATTAGCCCCTACTTCCGTGACGAGGCTTGTGAATGCACGCTTAACGGAGGAAGAAGTACTGAGCCAGACCCCGTTAAGTCCCTTTGCTCTTTTGCTGCAGTTTCTATCTTTTTTTTCCTGAACAACGCAAGAACGGGAATGAGGTAATCATGACAACAATAGTCTGCGTTCGCGAAACCTTTAATCCTATTATTTACTCGTGCGAAGCACTCGGTACCCAAGTACTGCCAGGCAAGCAGTGATTTCGTTTATTCTTCTGCGACTGACAAAAAAAAAAAAATTCTGCCATGCGCATTAAACGCAACACCGTCGTAACGTAAAAGAAAAAAAATATTCTAGCACACATCATCGATTATGCGTCCCTGCCTTATATATAGAATGTAACTTAGATGCACGTACACAAAGAGTGGATGTATTTACATATATTTACAGAGGGGTAGCTGACAACAGCGCAGAAGTAAATTTCAGGCCAGCGGCGCCCAATGAACCACACACATTTCGTCGTCCACGCTTTGCACACGTTCAACACACGACTTTGTCCTCGTCGTTGTCCCTTGATAAAATTCCCGGCTGCGAAAGCACCGTCCCGGTGCTAAGTGGAAGACTGAGCAGGTGCATGCTATGGTTTGAGGCAAACTACGTGAACAACGTCAGTGGCAGGGAGGGTAGATCATGTCGGAGAATCGAGGGGGGTGGGGGCCACCTCATATGTCACGTCGGTCACCTGATGGAGCACACTATAAGGGCCGTTGTACTGACGAAGGAGTTTCTCGGAAAGACCGACATACCGCGAAGGAGACCATATGAAACCGAGTGACCCTGGGGCATAGTTTATCGCCCGATGCCGACGGTCGTAAACAGACTTCTGGTAGGTCTGGAAGGCGGTGAGACGGTCGTGGGCGATTTCGCGGGCCATAGTTGCTTGGGCGATGGCGTCACGTGCGTACTCCATGGTCTAGCCCGAAGAAGGCGGCAGCAGTGTACCCAGTGCCAATGCAGCATATCCACCAAATAGAAGATAGTAAGGCGAATAGCCTGTGATGTCATGCCGCGACGAATTATAAGCAACTGTTACATAGGCCTTCGATATTTTACCCGCGCTGCGACAAGGGACGAGGAACGAGAAGAGACCACAAGACAAGCGCTCGGTCTTGTCGAGCG
Source organism: Amblyomma maculatum (assembly GCF_055883805.1). NCBI lineage: Eukaryota > Metazoa > Arthropoda > Arachnida > Ixodida > Ixodidae > Amblyomma > Amblyomma maculatum. The sequence goes on along the minus strand of NC_139348.1, from coordinate 3,568,943 downwards.
CTTGTCCTGTCGGTCTTGTATCCGAGCGCTTGTCTTGTCGTCTCTTCTTGTTCCTCGTCCCCTGTCGCAGCGCCGGTAAAATATCGAAGATGAACCAACTAGCTCAAATGTTTGTGTTACATAGGCCAAGTCAATGTCCCAATCACGACGGTCGGGTGCGACGTACATAGCATGCCAGTCAGGGTCCTGTTCAGCCACTCGGTAAGCCCATTCGTTTGAGGATGGTACGTCGCAGCATAGCCTCCTTTATACACTATGTGCCTGGCAACTCCGCGCTAAGCGGCCGTCGCCGCCGCTCCTCCTTACGCCGCTGGCTGCCGATAGGATAGGATAGGAAATACGTTAGTTTCTCTAGGACGGTCTTGTGCTAGTAGCAGAAGAGGTCCATCTTCCGTCTTCTCACAGGGTCGGTGCCCCTATTCCAGGGCTCTACTGAGCTTCGCTGCTTGCTGGGCGCGCTGGATTAGACCTAGTTGGCAATCCAAATCGCCGCTAGAGAGCCGGCTCTCTCACTGTTCCGCACTCGGGTCATTACGAAAGCTATCGTTATTTCTACATTGCCACGTGATGTGGTATAACGAAGGTTTGCTACCACACTATGGGCAGGTGTCCCGATATTGTGACGGGTAAATTTTGCTTAGGATATGCAGGTTAGGGAATGTTCCTGTCTGCAGTTTTCGCCAGTACACTGCCTCTTGTTGTTTTAGGTCCCGATGAGGCGGCGGATAACGGATCCGTACTCCCTTATAGTAGTTCAGAATGTCTGAGTACGTAGAGCCGACTCGCTCTGGTAGATCGTCCGATTGGGAGGAAGCTCCGCTCGTGTACCCTCGAGCTACCTCATCGGCGCGTTCGTTCCCCGCTATGTCGGTGTGTCCTGGCGCCCAGTAGATGTTGTGACTTTTGATGGGGTCGCGCTCTGGAGGAGCCTGAGCGCGGCGCGACCTATGCGGCCGAGAGATGGCGACAGCGACGTAGGGTCACCCTCGCCAGGCGAGTGCCGGTTGCACCGTGTTGAAAAGCGGTCCGGATAGCCACGCGCTGCCGCTTTCTCGCTGTTTCGTGGACTGTTCTGCGGTGTGCAAGGCCGTCCTTCTACTTTTCTCTGCCTTCGAGTGCTGCAGGAATACAGTATTGCACCAACTGGTAAGTGCCAGCTTTGCTTTGTCCTTCCGGCTATCGCTGCGTAGTGTTCAGCTGCTTTGAGGCTTGTAAAAAAACGTGATAGCACCAAACACTGTGTTTATTAAGCGTCAATACTGCAATAGTAATGCTAGATGTACACCTGCGCCTTCGGGACTGCAATGCTAATTGCTTCCCTGCCTAGCCCGTCTGCGTAGTGTGTTAGATGTGCTCCTGCGAAGTTTTTTTTTTTTTTGAGCATACGCATATTAAGAAATTCTGTGATAAAATAAAAACACAAGATTAACCAATGTGAAGATGACTACTTTAAAGTGAGTTAAACCGAATCATGCAAAGCCTATATTAGTTTTCCTTGTCAACTAAATCGCTGTCCCTCTCTAGCATCGGAAACCGCAAAACTCGTACTCAACCGCATTAAGGCCTGTGAAAAATAATGACAGCACCAGAAGTGTGTTTATTACGTGTCAGTAAAGTAATAATAATATTAAATGTGCACGTGTATTTTCTGGACTGCGGTCCTAACTTCCTCCCTGGTTAGCTCTTCTGTGTAGTATGTTACATGTGCTTCAGCGCAGTATTCCTTTGTTTCGCTAACTGCGCAATTCTGTGAAAAAAATAAAAAACCCTAACTTTGCCTATTGTGACGATTATTTTGGAGTGATCGAAACAGAAAGAGGCAACACGTATATTTGTCTTTCCTTGTTTTTCAAGTTAAAAAAAAAACGTTTATACGACGCGCTGAATCATTGAAAGTAACAGCTGATACCAAAATTTTTCTCCTTACAGATCTCAATGGCATACTCGATGCAGTTGTTCCAATCATCTGTAAATCAAGCTGGCTTCTGAAGTGCTATCAGTGACAGCAGTCACAGTGACCATTTTCCCCTACTTGGGCAACTATTCATCACACCACTTATACGTGGCACTCTACAGTTGCTGTTGTGAAATGTGTAAATAAATGCTGGCGCCTTTCTTCTTAAACTTTGTTTTATTGCAGCGTAGACTAGCGTTGTAATTTTTCTATTACCATTGGCGCTAGCGGAGCAGTCATGCAGTTTTTCGACTCATGCGCAATTTCTTGAAACTGCCTGACATAAAATGTTATATAGCGTTGGTGTTATTGCCTAACAAGTATCATGATCACTTGTTATGCTTAGTGGATGTCGGTCTTACAAGTAAATATGCTGAACATGCACAATTCATGCTTAAGGACAGTTATCCCGCTGGCGAATAACAGCGCTCCAGCCCCGCGCCGACGTTCGTACCCGTGCGCCTCGACTCCTACGTCAGTGGCGCTCTCAGCGAGGGGAGCGGCAGCGCCGCGCAACTTTACTCGACGGCGCCACTCTATTGTTCGCGCGGCGCGTTTACAGGCACAGAGAGTATAAAGGAGGCTATGGTTGTAGTGAGTTTATGCGGCGTGGAACCGGACCGGTGTATGCCAATTACCACGGCCAAAAAGTAGCGGCCCCGGTCTCTCAACAATTGGCGTAGAGCACGGTGGTGAAGGATGACATTTTGTACCAGGAAATCGGCGACATCGATGGCGCAACTGGTTGGTTATGGACGCGTGATAGCGTACCAAGTGGCGTAGTCACTCAGAATAGTGATCCAGCGGTTGCCGGAACAGATCTCAAAAGGTCCGATAAGATCTAGTCCTATACCATGGAAGGGTTCCAGGGATACGTCAATAGGCTGCAGAAGGCCAGCAGGCAAAGTGGATTGGCGCTTCCTGCGTTGACAGAGGTTGCAGCTGGCAAGTAACGCCGAACACTACGGTATAGACCGGGTCAAAGAAGTGGCGTCGAACCCGATTGTACGTTCGTAAGACACCGAGGTGGCCCGCGGTGGGCAGATCATGTAGTTGACTATGGACAGACAAGCGGCGACGCTAGGGAACGACGAGCAGGAGCGGAAGTCCGTCAGGGCGAAGGTTGCGGCGGTATAGGATGTCATCGCGTAGAAGAAAGAGTTTGAGTGAATGGTATGAGGAGGTACCGCTGAGGCGATAGATTAGTGGACGCAAGAAGGAGTCTTGCCGCTGCTCGTCCGCGACGTTAAGCACATCAGAGATAGCGAACAAGCATGGACCGAGGTCATTGTCTCTAGGATCTGGCGGCTGCACATGTGTGACGAGACACGCAGTCAGCGTCTTGATGTAGACACCCTGACTTGTAGACAACGGTGTAAGAATACTCTTGGATGCGCAATGCCCAACTACCAAGCCGGCCTGTGGGCTCATTCAATGAAGGAAGCCAACAAAGACTGTGGTGGTCAGTCACAACCGAAAAAGGACGGCCAAACAGGGCGGGCCGAAATTTAGAAACGGCCCAACAAGGGCTAGACACTCGCGCTCTGCAATGGAGTAATTGTGCTCGGCGGTGGAGAGAAGGCGGCTGACATAAGCTATGACACGACCTTGACCTTGGTGACGTTGGGCGAGCACGGCGCTCTTACTTATCCGCCGGCATCTATGCGAACAACGGGTTGATATGGGCAAATACAGGTGGTGAGGTGAGCAAGGGGATCAGTGAAGAAAAGAGCATTCTTGGGCAGGGCCACAGGTAAAAGGGGAGTCTTTCTTAAGGAGGTCGGTGATGGGACGGGCGATAGCAGCAAAAGTTTTGATGAAACGTCGAAAATAGAGCACAAGCCGACAAAGCTTCGCACGTCCGTAGACGGTTGAGGAAAAGGGGAAGTCTTTGACAGCTTGAAGTTTAGCAGTATCTGGGTGGACACCAGAAACATCGACAAGATGCCTAACGATTGTGAGTTGCGACGCCCGAATAGGCATTCCGACAAATTGAGCTGTAACCCGGCTCTACAGAAGACGTAAAGAATGCTCGTCCGTCTTTCGAGGTGCACGGAAAATGTGGACGAAAAAACCACAACGTCGTGTAGGTAACAAAGGCATATAATTCCATTTGAAACCTCGAAGCAAGGAGTCCATCATTCGCTTGAAAGTAGCTGGCGCATTGCAGAGACCGAACGGCAAGACTTTAAACTGATATAATCCATCCGGTGCGACGAATGCGGTCTTTTAACGGTCTGTCTCATCGACAGCAATTTGTCGATACACGGATCGAAGGTAGATAGAAGAGAAAAAATTTGGCTCTCTGAAGGCAATCCAAAGCGTCATCGATTCTTGGGAGAGGATAAACGTCCTTTTTCGTTATGCCTTTGAGGTGTCGGCAATGAACGCAGAAGCGCCAATTCCCGTCTTTTTGTAACAAGGGCAACTGGTGAGGCCCAACGTCTAGACGAGGACTCTATGATAAGTTTAGTAAGCATCTTGTCCACCTCCTGCTGAATGATCTTGCCTTTGTACTAGACGCTTTATGCGGAGGTCTGTGAATTGGATTGGCGTCACCAGTGTTTATGTGATGTGTACCAGAGCTGTTGTCGAAGTCAAAGCTGTCGCGAAAAGAGGAAAGAATACTTCTGAGGTGGTTTGTGCGGGTAAAAGGTCAGGAGCAATGCTTTTTGCGTATTCGTCAGATGGTGGGACGCCTGACACGTGGCGGTTCGCCGAGGTCGGTACGCAACCTGTAACAGCTGATACAACGCATTCGGAAGCAGGGCACAGCGTGGCGAGCGAAATGCCTTGGAGAAAAGGCTGAACGTGCGATGCAGGACCGGAAAGGACACTTGATTGGCAAACATAGTGACTACTCTAAGCGCAAGGGCAATGTGCCATGCGAGAGGTACATCAAGGGCTGGAGTGACGATGTACTGACCATCGTGGACTGGAGGGACAGACGAGAACGATACATTGGTGATGGCTTCGGGGTCCAGACGGAAAAAAATCAACTGTAAATAGGCCGTGCACAACTGGATCCGGCGGCTCCTCCGTAAAAGGTCGGTCGAACGGAACCACACTTGTGGCACAATCAATGAGGTGAAAATGTTCCGAGAGAAAGTTAAGACCGAGGATTAGGTCATGAGGGCAGTGTTCAAGGACAGTGAAGAGAACAGAAGTATGGCGGTCGGCGATTGACACACGAGCTGTACACATTCCAAGGACAGCAGAAGTACCACCATCAGCGACACGAGCAACAGCTGAGGGGCAGGAGTGAGCTCTTTCTTAGACAACGGCGGAGACGGACATTCATAACGGAGACGTGCGCTCCCGTGTCGAACGGAGCTGTAGCAGGGATCCTGTCCACGTCGACGCTAAGCATGCTACGTCGGGCGTCGAGTGTTGGAGAGTTTTCGGGTCGGGTCGTCAGAACAGCATCACCTCCAGATGCTGCAGCCATCAGTTTTCCAACGACATTGAGCATATGAGTCAGGAGATGACGGGTGGCGAGGTCGGTGCGACGGAGAACGAAGGCGTTAGGGCGACGACGAATGGTTGTTGGGCAGTCTGAGCGTCGGAGCTTGAGAATTTCTGTTCAGAGAGCTATGAAGAGCGGCGGAAATAGACAGAATCCGGGTAGCGGCGATAAGTCGATGACGGACGAGTTCGGCAGTATCGAGAGATGTGACCAACTATGGAGCAGTTAAAGCAGATAGGCCTGTTGTCAGGCATTCTCCACTTATTTGAGTTGCGGCGGCGGCGGCGAGGTATACTACGTATGTCCAAAACCAAGTACCGGGGACACACGGCGAGCATCTGGGGAGCTAATGGAGCGTATAGGTTGGATCCCGAGATTGACGAATTTTTGCCGGACAACAGCCAGTATAAGGGGTACTGTAGGGGAACTTCGGTACCGATAGTTGAGAAACTGCGGGAGATGCTGCTTCTAGTTCCCGACGCACGAGTCATGTCAGGCTGTCGGATGTTGGCAGAGGGAAAGGTTGGGTTGAGTCCACGCAGGACGACGTCGAGCCGTATTCAGCAGCCGCCTGAGAGGAAATATGACGGCTTTTCGCTTGTTCAAAACGGCGGCATTCTTTTAGAATTGCGTCAACCGCTCCGCAGTCCTTGCACACGAGCAAGTTGAAGGCATCGTCTGCTATTCCCTTCAGTACGTGACCAACTTTATCACTCTCTGCCATAGCGGTGTAAACTTTCATGCAGAGGGCCGAAATGTCCGGAATGTATGACCCATACGACTCTGTGGACGGTTGTGCTCGGCATGCAAGCTCCTTCTTCGTGGCCAGTTGACATCCGATTGGCTGCCCAAAGAAGTCAGAAAGCTTCCGCTTGCAGGGGTCCCAGCCAGTTAGTTCATCCTCGTGGGTCTCGAACTGGACCCTTGCAGTGCCCGTCCGGCAGAAAATTACGTTAGGGAACTCGTATCTGACCCCACCTGTTGTGTACGCTCACGCGCTCGTACATAGCGAGGCAGTCCTCCACATCAGCACCATCCAATCCATCGAAGGTTCCGGGATCACGCGGGTGGGCAACGATGATAGCTGGGGTGGAGGACGCCGATGGTGTGACCCTGCCGCTGAGAATGGCTAAAGAGCCGGAAGTTGAAGACTGCTGCGGAGCTTCGTGCTTTCTGTAGGCTACCCCGCACCTTCGACCAATAATTTAACGTAGATGCTGGCACACAAAGAGTGGATGTATACACAGATATTTACAGAGTGGCAGCCGACAACAGCGCATACGTACAACTTCAGGCCAGTAGCGCCCAGCACGAACTAACCACACGCACCTGTCGTCCTCGCGTTCCACACGTTCCACACACGAGCACAGAACTTTGTCATATATATATATATATATATATATATATATATATATATATATATATATATATATATATATATATATATATATATATATATATATATATATATATTATGAGCCCTCCACGGATCTTCTTTCATTTGTACATACCATGTACATATCACCGCAAGCCTGTACACATATGTCCTTTTCTGCGTAGTTTTAATGCAGAACGATTACTACACGCATTTTCAAATTTCTGCGAGGTGGCGGTGAAGCCTTCTTCCAGCAACTATTGGGGAGAAAAGATCGTGGCTAGTGGTTTTCAAACCCAAGCCGAGGCTATAGATGAATATATGACCGCTGTGGCAATTAGTCCTTTTTCACCTTTATTTCCTGTTCACAATAAGCAGCGGGGACAAACTTCAAATTAAAGTACAATACCATCGGAAGTGGCGACAAACATTTAGATTGCATTTTGTTTCAAAAACGTTTCAGGTTAGCCAGCTCGATTAAAACTGGCAACCACTGAGATTTCTCAGTTTAGGGATTGCACAATGCGTTCAAATAAGCCTGAAATACTGCCACTTTGAGCGAGTATCTACATCAGCGTGTTTAAAAGCTATTCTCCTTTTCTATATACCACAAAGGCAAGCAAAATGATTAAGCCATATGGTACACCCCCTTTATTATAAACAGTCAAGAACCATATAGTATAAGAAGTAATTTAAGGGTTCTAAATTTATCTGCAAGATACCGGGAAGAAATACTGAGTCCTAGCAGTCAAGGAAAAATGGTCTATGATTTCTGGTTTGTGGCGAATCAAGCAGTCCACCGACCATAGGACTAAGAAGTTTTTTTTTCCTTAACCATGGCTAAGGTACTTGTATGTATAGAAAAGAAAGAGCACTTTGCTTACTATCGAGGTAGCATCTTTTTTGCCAATTCTAAAACATCCTTGCCCTCCGCTCCACAGTACAGTCGCGGGTAAAAAAGATTAGCACACGTGACGGATCATCGGATCACCGGAATGATAACGCATGGCGCTGCTCTTGAGGTAGTTGCTGATAACGAGTGAACCGAGTCGTTCCCATTCTTCAGTATGAGTGGAGTTCAGCGAACTGTATGAGGGGTCGGGAGGGGTTTTAGCAAAATTTATATTTGCTGACATAAAAGAAACAAAAAATCAGCCATCATTTGTTATGACCACGGAGATAAAAAGAAATTCCATTTGAACAGTCACGTAAAGGTGGCACTTCGACGCTAGGGCGGTGGCGATCGCTTGATGATTTCTTCTTGTTGTTTACCCCCATCGTCCCCTTCTGTTTGCTGCAAAAATGAGAATGGCCTCTTAAGCATGACTCTGAACAGCAGTGCCGGTATATCACAGCTGTGCGCAATCTTTATTTGTGCTAATATTTTTTACTCGTGACTGTAGCAAGCAAGAACTGATAATAAACCTCAAACAAGTCTTTAAATAGGTACTTTCGAGCCCAGAGAATGCAGGCATTCCAGCAAGGTTCCCACTTTTAACATTAATGTGTGAAGTAGCCGGAACTTTGTGCCAGAAACCACTCAGGGTTCTGCGTTTGATGTTTTCAGACATCGAAACTTCGGGTAAGTCAGTTTGGCTCATCAGTTAATGCTAAAAAATTCCTAATATAAACTATTCACGTGCTATTCGGCATCAGTCGCCTGGTAATTGCAGCGTTTGAAAGAAAAAGGCGCCTAATTTTGAATGCCAACAAAATTTGTGTGTAGGTATTTTCTTAATGGCGTAGAGAAAACACACTGAAGGATACCTCAATGAACAATTAAGGATTCGAGCTTTGAAGAGTGGTCCACCGGATATTATACTCATGCATTCTTGACTGAGGATGAAACCGTTTGTGTTGCTAAGGATTATGTCAAGGGGGACTAAGGAGTCTATTCCGTTTTTTCCTTCTAAACCCATCGTCTTTATCAAACTCAGACTTTAATTTCCACTCAAGCGCTACATTTTACATTTTATGGCACATGTCTGTTCTTTTTAATTTGAGAACAATAAAGTGGATTAAGGTAATTATTTATCGATTACATTGGAGGCAGCGGTGACGCTTTTGTGTAAGGCGTAGGGTGCTACAGAGCATCGGCAACCTCTGGATGGCTTCCTCGAAATTTCTGAGGTTTTGGACTCTGTACACTACATTGACTGCATGCCACTTATTTCACTCCTTCAAAAATGAAAATTCACTGACCCACTTAATTGCATTATGTGCTGAATGCGATACCATTGAAGCCTGTTAATGATTTTACGTTGCGTCCCCCTTTATATGATTGTGTTCGCGGACCCCCACACGTATGTATGCGCAAAACCGGCCATCTTTTTAGGCGTAACAAGCTCGTGGTTATTTCCCCAAATCCATGTAAAGGTTACGGCGCGGCCAAAATTCAGATGTATCTAAATGCATAGTTGTCATTTCCGGCCTGGTGACCGCAGTTCCGGTTTCAGGAGTTATGTTACCAACGACGCATGAGGCTCCTAAAGCTACCACGTTAGAAAGGGCAACGAAGTTAAATTAGCAAAAGAGCAGCAGAAGGCTTTGTATGTAGTTGGTGTGTGATACTGAGTATAGAGATATAAAGCCTTTGGCTCAGTCTGAAAAGCATGCCAAGTAATTGACAGCGGAAGCACTGCTCTGTGCCGAGCGATATTTAAAAGCACATGCGTAGAAACTTTTCGTACTGGTGTCGGCCTCTCTGGCCTGGCTCTCGCTTTAATTGCAGAAAAGCTGGTAGGATTCCGATTATCCTAAACGAAAGCACATAACGAGATGGAGTTTGCTAAAGCACATATATGGAATTAGTTAGGTAGGGATGAAAAACATGGCTCAGACATTTCTAGTCAAAACTAAAAAGAGGCAACTGTAGGCTCCATTTTATTTTTTTTTCTGGGGGGGGGGGGGGGAATGTCCATTTTAGGTTCGGCGTCACTGGTCAAATGCACCAGTCGACTCGTCATTTACAGTTGTCTGTTCTTTAAGCTGCGACAGTGCAATTTTGTATGACTTGAAACCCATCAAAGAAGCTCCTAGGTTTCTTGGTTCATATCATTCAAGGGTAAATTAACGACCCAAATGAAAGCAGATGCAGGCATACAAAGAAGAATGATGTACCCTTTACTATAAGGGTCGGCAGCGCGCGGCTATAGAGACGTGTTCTAATAGCTAAGAAGAGACTGATTACGTTCTTTTCGTCGAACAACTAAGAGACGAAGTTCGATGCAAAAACACATTTGCTTTCAAATCCAGTGATGTTCTCCGCGTTGATAGGTGCCAATTGTAGATATATCTGCAAAGGCAAAAATTTAAAAAAACTTCTAGGTTTTCCTGTCCGACCGACTACTTCCCTGCATGGAGAAGTGGATATATTTCTTTGAAGCATGTAGTAGAGGAAGTAGAAGCCACCACTCAAGTAGTTCAGAAATAAAACGCCTGTGTGCCCTGCAATGTAAAACAAAAGCACATCAAGCATCGAGCACATCAAAATACACGCTTCAGATGCGTATGTCTTCATAGTGCTGCATGCGCTGTTTAATGTAGTGAGTCAAGTAGCTTCACTTAGATGGGATAAATCATGTGGCACGCGGAACTAGGGCATACTGCATCATTTATCTTGAGATAAACTGGAAAACGTAGGGAGTAAATAGGAAGACATGATTGCGCGCACATCTGCGCCAAGTAATGGGTAAAGGCAGCAAGCGCAGCCTTCCTTGCAGCTCGAATCAATTGGCGTTCCTATGTCTGGCTCGCCTGCCGTTGCATGTTTGATGTCAGCAAAACGGGTAGCGTACTACGTGGTCACATTTGGCTGCGGCATCACAGACACCGCTTCGCGTTCGAGGATTAAGCTGTGTGGGCAGCTCTCAATTCTTTAAAACGTTCCACTCCAAAGCAGGCCTTTTTCGGTCCTATTTCGATTAGACATGTTTATTTTATACGCCTTCCCTCTCGTTGTCCGTGCTCCTGAATCGAGAGAAGCGATCTCCTTCCTTACTCCGGAAACCGTGACCTTTCACAGCCCTCCGCGACATTGAGGCCAGAGAAGCCAAAGCGGTAGAAAAACGCGCGGGCAGCAGTGCGATGAAATTTCTTTCCTTGGACATTTCTCGCAATGATAAAAGCTTTCTCCAATGCGGTCCCGTTGTCGCGTAAAAAAAAAAAATAAAGCACAACATAGAACATACCGGCCCAAGACGTAGCCCTGGCCACCTGGGGACTCGTTGAAGAGGGCTTCACCTAATAAAGCGAAAGCACTGCGGCTGTGGGACCTACTGCCAAGGGGGAGGGGGGGGGGGGGGGGGGGGTATTCGAGAGCTGGCCGTAGCTTCCGCGCGGCTCTTGAGTTTTCTTGTTATTTTCCCTTCTTTTCGAGATAGGCAAAAGGCGGTTCACTCGCGGAGCCTTTACTGTACTCGCCGGCCGTACTCTCGCTGATTGTACGCTATGGAGAGGGAAGCAGTCCAGCGCCGAAGCCCAGCGAGCAATACATATTATAGACATCGCGCACACCGCGCCTGCCGCTGCTTGTTCTGCTTCGAGCGAAGTGGTATCAATAAGCCGCGGAAAAGACATAACCAGGCAAGGAAAATATGTGGAAGTGTAGTCGAAGAGAAACGGGCAGCGAAAATAGGATCATGCGTTAGCAGAGAGCACAAACGAAGCAGGGTGCGAGCGTCAAAAAAGTAAAAATATTAGAAAAAGGAGAAGGAAACGCAGCTTTGGAGCCGAGAGAAAGCGGAAGGAACAATGGACGAGGGCTCAGTGCTGCGTCTGCTGCGCGAAAGGAGAGAGATGTATGATAGAAACGGCGCGCGAAAGACAGCCCGCACCGCACCGGACTCGACGGAGCGATAAGTTCATGCCTCTTCCGGCCTGGCCCCGAGTCCACTTTCCGCTACACCCTCTGCCAGCGCCCTTTCCTTTCTTTCTGCCATTGCCACTGCCTAGCGAGTCATGGAACTATAGGGACGAGCAAGCGAAGAAGGGAGGGAGCGAAAGGCCAAGCGTGGTTTCCTTATTTCTCTCTGCGTCCTTGACGGCGCTGGTTATACTTTATTCCCCATAAGGGGGGCGGGTGCAGCAAAAGGGACCATGATACATGGGTAAACCCTTTTCGGCCCACGAAAGAAGTTACAAGACAAAACTTGAGCCGAGGATACAAAGCTCCCGCCGCCAAAAAGCAACATCGAGAAAATGCGACGAGGAACCCACGTGGCCATATAGCTGGGCACGCGAGCGCAAAAACAAAGAGAGGGGGATACAGGGAAGGGATAGCGGAGAAGTGGCCCGAGAGGCGGCGACCACTGCTGAAGGCAGGACCCAGGCTCATCCATTTCCGATCAGGCCGAAGGTCGCGTGCAATCGG